>NW_009226489.1:63037-71162 GCF_000690835.1 Fulmarus glacialis | reverse complement strand
TCCATCAGGTTCCAGTTAAAACCAAATGCGTTCTCCAGCCTAAGCTGCGCTGCCGTTTAAGCCCTTCCAAAAATGAAACAAATACCCACGGACTGCAATTCGAATTGCAGCTCAATTAGGGCTCGTTCCCAATGCGATCATAAAACCTCCAGTACGAAAACAAACAACCCAACCAAACCACATCCAAGCCTGACAGCATCCTCTGGAATGCCTTTAAAATAACAAGGGGGGCAGACGAAGATGAAAGCGGCGTGGCCAGTGGGAAGAGGGCTCTTCGGCCCCGAGGGGCAGCCCGGAGGTGGGCTGAGCAGGTGTGGGGCAGGGCGCTTTGGGATGGGGACCGGTGTGGAAGTGATGGGTATGATGGAGACGGGGTGGGATGGGACCAGTGTGGAAGTGATGGGTATGATGGGGCAGCTTGGGGTCCGTGGAGTAAAGGGTTAGGCTGTGTTCCCAGCAGGATTTAGTGGGGCGAGGAAGAGGAAGATGCATAGGTGTTCTGGAGCGTGGTGGTTGTGCTCTGAGCTGCTTCGATGGCGGGTGTCTGAGCAGGACGGGGGGGCGTGGGGCTGGAGCAGGACCACGGCAGCTGGAATGCATGTCCCGCGTAACCCTGGCTTGCACCCCAGCCAGTCTGGTGCCGCGGTTCGGGTTTCACGGCGGACTTTAAACCCGGCCATATTTAGCGTGCGCTTCACTGGCCTGTCAGGGAGGGGAAGCCACAGCACAACTAATAAAAAAAGCCAAACAAAAACAATGTAATTAAAGAGACTCAGCACTGTGTGTTCCCATAGCAAGAACATTTACCCAAGGCTTCCTTGCTCAGATACTTAATGTCAAGCAGCAATTAAAGGCTGGCATTGTGGGGAGCGCAGCGAGGAGGGGTTACCCAGGCTGGGAGGTGGGAGCCCAGGGCTGAGCACAGCTCCCGATGGCAGATCTGCCAACCCCAGTGCCCGTGCTGGTGGGGAGGCATGGGGAGCTTTTGGCACTGGGAGGTGCCCCAGGGACAAGCGGTGCTGGTGACAGGGGGATGCTGCACCCCAAGCAGTGGCTCTGAACCCCTTCTCCAGGCAGGGACACCCTTGGTCTGTAATGCACATACCTACGGAAAATTGGTAGCGCAAAATCAGATTTTCTAGGTGCGAGCCTCCGGGCAGGGCGGGCCAGGAGCTCTGTTGAGGTAAATCCTCGTAAAAACAGTGAAACCAGCGGAGCTGGGCTGGGGTGCAGAGCCAGGGGCCTGGCACAGACGTTGCTTCTCCCCTCCATGCTCCATCCACGGACCCAGTTTGACGTTTCCCCTCCCTCCAGGGATGACTCGGGGTGCCCGGAGCCAGGCTGTGCCAGCCGGTGCCCCCTTCAGAGCAGCTCAGGGCCGGTGCTCATGTGCCGATGGTACCGTCAGCATCTTCTGCCTTGGCTAGAGAGGCAGCCATTGCGCACCGTCCCTTGGCACGGTCCCTGAGGAGAAGTGTCCTGGTGTCCTGGCAAAGCTGCGTGAGGTGTGTGTGCAGGCAGGGCAGGAGCTGCCCAGCAGAGACGCGTGCGTGTGGGCACAGCCAGGACAGTGCCGCTTTGTGACTACGGCATGTGTGCAACAGCAGTCCCGACCATGATGGCAGACTGTCACAGGGGACCAAAGAGCTGAAAGTCTGATTTTGGTCGTATTTTAATGGGGGTTGAGCCATAGGCTCCTTCTGGGCTCACTTAAAAACAGTGATCGGGATGCTTAATTTAAAAAAAAAAAAAAAAGAAAATAAAGAAGCGGCAACATTATTGTGTTGCAGCAAAATTTGCTCGAGCGTCTCTGCTCCCTTCCTCCCCCGAATGTACTGCTGGGCCTGCAGAAACGGGGTGTTTTATGGGAGGCCTCCACAGACTGTCAGCAAGTGATCTACTTGGTTGGCTCCAAACCTCTCTTGGAGTCCTGAAGTCTCCGTCTCTCCCAGATTCAGAGCCTGTGATTTAGGAGGGAGGTACGGTGGGGTCGAGCCATGCGGGCAGGCTCTTGCCTGCTGTGCTGCACCAGGGGACATGGCCAAGCCTTGGGAGGACACCGCTGACTCGCCAACCGGCCACACGATGTGGGACATCACACGTCCAGCCCACATGCTTCCGCGCTGCCATGGTTCCTCCGGCAGCCGAGTGAGGGCTGGTCCCAGGGGGTCCTCACCACACGCTGCAGCTGCTGCACTCCCAGTGTGAGCATTCCCCAAGGGATGCAAAAGCCTCCTGATCTGGGGAACAGTCTGGACGGTGAGGCATGACGCTGACCCCCTCTTGCTCCCACGGGGCAATCCTCCACTTCTTCCCCTGCAGAGGAGCAGGGCGCTGAACGCTAGTGGGGTGTTGCAGATCTCGCCCAGGTTGCAGATCTCTTCTCCTCCAGCTTATTTGGGTACAGAGCTGCTGGCAGTCGTCTTTCAAATCCAATGCCGTGCCGTGATGCGGTGGGCTGCGTGGCCATGGGGTCCACTCTCAGCTGCCTTGTGTCGTGAGCTCCTCAAGAAGCACCTACATGCACCATGGCATGCCTGGTATGGAGACGGCAGAGAAACGTGCAGCCATACCAGCATTGCCAAACCACTGCCTGATGCTCGGGGACACCCTGCGCCGACCCGGGTGCTGTGCAGCAGCTCCTGGCCTTGCACCACGCTGAGCTCCTCTGAGCATTGGGCTAATAGCATTGGGCTTCTGGAGCTCAAACAAAAATGTACTGGCAGGAGCAGGATCTATATAAGTTGTTATTGCTAAACAAAAGAGGCATGCTCGTTTCGGCTCCATTCAAAACAAAACCCAGTGGCTTTGCCAAGTGGGGAAAAAAGAGAAAATTTGTAGGAAACAAACAAACAAAGCCCTGGATCTGGATTGGTGCCTTTCCCTGGACCCAGGTTTCAATAAGCAAGTGCATTTTCCAGGCACGCAGATGTTTCCGCCGATCGGGAGTGTTTTGCTCCATCTTTGCATGGCCAGGTCACCACACAATATTTAAATACCTTTGAGGTCTGCACACCTCAGGATGGGTAGCTGGTGTGCAGGCTGCTCCCGTGAGTCCTGCCGCCTTGCAGGGATGCTAAGCACAGTGTTTCATCCTAGTTTTGATGGGTTATGAAATCCCACTCTTTTGGAAGGGCTCCCCTACTCGTGCTCCGTTTTGGATCCGCTCTTTCCCCAGTCCTGAAAAATTGCTTATACTCAGGCAGAAAGAGTGGAAAATGCGAGTGCATCAGCAGCTCCTCTTCACGCTGGACGCTGTGCTTCTGGTTTGTGTCCCCATGAGCTGAGAGGAGCTCTTGTGTGTGTTAGGAGCTCACGTGGATTCTGCTGTGGAGTATTTAGTGTCTGAGTGTTTGGGTCCACAATGTGTGATCTCCTGCATGCGCCAAGGGTGAGCGTGGTCCTGGTTGTGGGGTCGGGCTGAGCGTGCTCCAACAAGGAAAGACCCCTCGCGCTCAGATTTCTTTGGAAACAGCCTGTATGTTGATCTTGGCAGCTGATCTCTTGATGCAAGCTCCCAGTTTGGGGTGAGGTTGGCTGGGTTGGATTGGCTCTCCCTGATAACTGGTTTTTAGGCTTCTCCTGTCCTTTGCCTGGAAGTATTTAAAAGACGTGTAGATGAGGCGCTTAGGGACATGGTTTAGTGGTCATGGTGGTGTTGGGTTGACGGTTGGACTCGATGATCTTAGAGATCTTTTCCAACCTTAATGATTCTATGATTCTATGATTCTATGATTCATTGGATAACCCTATGGACTGAATTGGACCGCGGTTCAGGAAAGCATCTCTGGCAACTTGTGCTAATGTACCACTGACATCCACGAGGCTACAACGAGCTCTGCAAGGACCCAGTCCTTCTCCTCCTCCATGCCCCAAGCCTTCTCATCCTTTCAAAGCACTAACACCTTTCATTCTCCGTCCTTCGGGCTCCCTTTTTCTCATGCAGCTTCTCTCTCTGCTGCATCAGGCTGCAGACGGCAGGGAGCAGCTTCCCGAAGTGACAGCCGCCCACGCCGACCCTGAGGATGGGAGCGTGGTGCTGAGCTCATGTCTGCCGCCGCGGGCTGGAGTCTGCCCTCTCGCTGCCAGCACGGGCAGGCACCCATGAGCTAATCCCTTCCATGGCCAGCGTGGGGGGCGGCGGGGACCGAGCAGCCTCGGTTTTTGGCTGGAAGGCCATTGCCACCACCGGCAGCATCACTTGCACAGCCCAGGCTACCACTGGATGGCCACAGCAGCCACATCTCGTGACCTCCAGGCAGGACGGTCTTTGCCTGCCTGTCCAGGTACCTCCAGCCCCTGTACCCGAGATGGGAGCGCGTGGTGGCAGGGAGGACAAAGTCCCCCTGGGGTTTGCACGTCTGTTGCAGCGGGTGCCCAGCATGGGCGATCACCGTGGGTGCTCAGGGAAGGACGGCCGGGTCCCGCTGAGCTCGGGGCGGGCAGGGCTCCTTCCAGCCAGCCCGGGATCTGGGCTGCGCTGGCGGGACAGAGCAGCCCTGTCTGACAGGGACTGGTTCTCTGCTGGAGGCTCGGAGAGGCTACGCCCTTAAACAAAATGCACTTAAAATCATATAATTACAACAATTATTAACACTGTTTACTAGGCCAAGATCTGCAGCGTTGGAAACATTAAAACCCAGAATATGCAGAAACCACAACGTTATGAACTACCCAGTGGATTTGCTTGTGTTCGTTGCAGGAGGGCTAAAATGAAGTTGTCTTATGCACATCCATCCTCATGTGCTTTAAAAAAAAAATCCTCATTACTTTGGTTTTATGAGATGGGTCTGGCCAGCCCCAATGCATCCTTTAGCAGAACCTCAGCCTTTTCCACGGAGTTTGCTGGTACGTGGATTTATGGCATTGCAGACCTTATGTCCACACCACCTCCCTGACGGTTGCAAATACATCCCACGGCCAGAAAACTGAAGTGCTGGGGCAGGCAAAGCACCCGTCCTCTGCTGCGGTGTTTGCAGTAGGTAGGTAAATAATTAGCAACAAGAACTGATTGTGGTTGAGATAAATTTCGTTCGGCTGCACTGAGACTATAAAGGCAGAGGAGGTGGGACCTCCTCCCACCGCCTCCCCGCAGGATGGGACTTTGCCATCGGGGCGAGCTGGTGTTGGCTGGTTTGTTGGCTGGTCGTACCTTGAGGGCACGACATCTGTGGGTGTTGTTTGCAGCTATCAGTTGCTCCACCGCAAAGTTTAGCTCTAGATAAATCAAGACTATTTCACTGAGTCCAGATGACTCATAACCACAGGGCAGGAAACTCTTTTATCTTTGGGGCAGCCGGTTTAATATAGATAGATGTTCACTCCTGAGCTCTGAATAATTTCCGTCTCTTTACTTCTCATTAGAAGCAAATCAGTTGAGGGAAAATAGTGCGAAATTTCTCTGTGTCGCCCTCTGTTTCTACCATCTCTGAGAGAACTTCCTCCAAATTGTGCAGTCTGCCTGTACTGGGTCATTTGCCGTATATTTTAATTGTCAGAAAAAAGTGCTTTTGCTCCAAAGCATCACTCCTTTCTTAAACCTTGATTCTGCAGGTATGGATGGAGTAGGGATCTGTTACAACAGGGTCTAACCCAGCTTTCAGAGAGGTACTTTTGGGGTCTTTCTTACTTTCCTATGTGGGACAGCATTATTGCCTCCTTGAATGAAGAGGAATTGGGCAGTTCATCAACGAGCCTGCTAAAAGAGCTGTCTTCACCTCCGAGCAGCAGCTGGAGGTGGAGAGAGGAGGACTTGGGCAGCAGGGAGCTCTTATACATGAAAGAAAAGGCAAGGTTTTGCTGGAGAGTCTCTTGAGTCGGTTATTTCTCTTTCCTAAGTATGTCAGATAGCACTTTGCTTCTTGGGCTTGGTCCGTGGGTCAGGACCTGCCATCCTGGTTGCCTCTTCCCACCAGAGCGCCCTGCCTGCACAGGCACGTGTGGCTTTTCTCTCTTAATTTCTGTCTACCAGTGACAGCAGAACTGCATGATGCTTTTCTGCTCCTGTGATATCTGGGGTCTTTTATTTGCCGTCTGTAGAGACTTGTATGTGCCGTATGTCTGTAGAGACTTGTATGCGGAGCCCCTTGGCATGAGGAGTCCTCAGCACTGGCCATGCCAGGAGCTGCTCCATGTCCATGGTGAAACACGATGTGCTCAGGCTGGCATGGCTGTAAGCTGAGGACTCTGCGTCCAGAGCCGAGTGGGTCCCAGTGAGCCCAGGGCTGGTTCTCCAGCATTACCGTGTGTTGTGGAGGTCTCTCCCCATGTGGTGATGCCTTCCTGGTGGAGAGCTGCTCCCTTTCCTCCCCACCAGAACCAGCAGGACCCTGCTGCACAGATCTCACCAACCTTTGCATGGTTGCTTAGGGGTGTCTTGCCACCTGAAGCTCACGTGGTTGGTGTTCACTGTCTGTCTATCCGGTCTGTGAAGCCATACGTTCAGATAACGCCCATCCCTGGAGGAATCCAGGGCAGCAACTCGACACTGCGGCTTGGGCCACACTCGAGACCTCTAAATCCGTAGGCTGAAGTGAGTGAGATGAGTGATTGGCAGGAGCCAACCTCCCCATCATTTTCCGCTTTTAAATATCACAGTAATAAAAGGTAAAATCATTAAAGGACTTCTGCAGCCCACTGTGCCTAATCTGAAATCAGGATGATGAAGACACGTAGCGAGGTTGTTATTAATATCCTGCCTCCTGATGATGGCTTTATAAACATCATCATCACAGGCACAGCTTTGCGGTAGCATTTTGGCATGACCTTCTAGAAAACTGTCATGCTTTTTATCACGCTTACCCCTTGCTTGATATTTAACTAATAAAGTGATACAGGGAAGACCTTGCCCCTACATATCTGACCTTACGCACAGGGGTATGAGGTCAAAACTGAGAAAAACTGCATTAAGCGTAGTTGTGCTAAATGCTCTTTAGACCTGATGCTCCTTGTCTGGGAACTGTGCCACGGGCTACGGCAAAAGGGGATCAGATGTTTGACGCCAGTGAAAACCCTCGGTGCTGTAAGGGATGACTCATGGGCAAAAGCCCCACGCAGCAGCGAGGCCACACTCCCTCTGAAGCCGGGGACTTTGCCTGGTGAGGATGAGGACTTGGTGAGGACACGAGGGTCACGGCTGCAGGGAGAGGGGCAGCTCCCCCTCGGGGAAGCCAAGAAAAGACGCCAGCTTTCCTAGTGACATCTACATATTTATCATGGCTATTTAAAGTAGAAATCAAAATCAGAATGGAGAAAAGATTTTGTAGCTTAATCAGTGTGGATGGAGAAGGTGAGGAGCAGCTGTGGAGCCTGGGTCTGCTGGTGAGCAGGAGACTGGGGGTCACTGGTCCCCATCGGGACCTGGCGTTTTCTCGGTGCCATTTCTTGGTGGCCTTTTGTCCATTCCCTGCTCTCGCTTCGCTTTCAGAGGGTGTCCTTTGCTGGAATAAAGACCCTGGGGAAAGTCACGTACCAGAGAGAGCTGAGAGACGGCGATAAGTGCAGGAGATGGGTTCCTGCTAGAAGGATGGATGTGGAGAGGATGCGTGAGGCCGTTCCAAGCCAACTGTGGGGTGGGCAGCACTCACCCAGCACGGGGCTGGGGGGCTGTCGGTCCCTGCAGCCCCCACTGCCGAGGGGGTCTGGGCAGCCCCAGATGGGGCAACCCATCTCTGTAGGAGCTGGATGGTGGAGACTGGGAGTAAGGAGAGATTTCCCTGGTGTGATGGATGGGGACCGGTTGCAGAGCTGAGCAGCCTGAGGTTGCTTGGGGCATCCCAGCTCAAGGGCAGTGTGAGGCCAGACCGGCCCTTGGGTCTGAAAGGAAATGTCTCACCCGCAGAGTTCATACGAGCCCCTCGGGACCCCCACAGGGTCAGGGGCAGTGATGGGGAGGAGGAACGGACTGGCCTCACCTGATAACAGATGGATGAGGGCATTGCTGGCACCGGCATCCGCCTTGCAGCCGGTCACAGTGGTGCTGCCCTGGCACTGCTCTGGCTCTCCTGGGTCGTGCCTCGGTCCCGACGCTGCAGATGTGCCTCTGCCTTTCTGGCACGTCCCCACACCTCCTTGTCCTTTCCCAGGTCATCCTCCCCTAAGATGACGCAGCAGATGCGCGACCTGC
>NW_009226489.1:60628-62953 GCF_000690835.1 Fulmarus glacialis | reverse complement strand
CGCTGCAACTACACGGCTTTCGACGAGGGCAGCCGGGCGGGACGGGGCGAGAAGGAGAAGCTCCGCAAGTCCTACCTGGTCAGTGCCCGCTGGCTCCATCCAGCACTGCTGTGGCCGGGAAGACGGGGATGGAGGGTCCGTGTATGGGCGATGCTGTCACCTGGGTGGAAGCTCAAGAGTGTGTTAATTGAAGCTGCCCTGGAGCAAGTTCAGCTGGAGCTAAGTCCGGGTGTTTGCTCAGCATCATCTGGTTGTGTCTGCAAAGAGCTGATGCTCCCAAGCCCCTGGGACCAGGGCAGCCCAGCCTGTTTGGGTGCTGGTGAGGGGCTAGGGTGTTTGGTGGGGTGGAGGAAGGTGCCCCATGCTAAGCCGACCTGCATTTCTCCTTCTACCCAGTTCCAGAGCAATGCTGCCCTCTTCGAGGCCGTGGAGCTGCAGGACCTAGACAGGGTCCAGGAGCTGCTGAAGCAGTACAGCCCCGAGGAGCTGGACCTCAACACTCCCAACAGCGAGGGGCTACTGCCCCTGGACATCGCCATCATGACCAACAATGCTCCCATCGCCAGGGTCCTGCTGCAGGCGGGAGCAAAGGAGAGCCCACACTGTGAGTTGGTGTGGGGGAGCCATGCCGTGCCCATCACCTGGGTCTCCGATCTGGTGGGGCAGGGCACCCCAGGCAGCGGGGTCCAAGTGGGGAGGCAGTCACTGGGCTTTGGGAAACTGGTGCAGGCTGTAGCAGAGGCTCGGGTGGAGCCATGCACTCAAGTGGAGCCCAGGAGCAGGACACGGAGGGGAGGATGGGGTCTCGGGGTGGGGACTTGGTGCCAGCAGAGCCTGGGCTTGCCCTAACCACCTTCTCTTCCCTCCTCCTGGCTCCCCTCCCGGGACCCATGGCCATGCCCATCCACCCCACAGTCGTGAGCCTGGAGAGCCGCTCGCTGCACCTCTCCACACTGGTGCGGGAAGCGGAGCAGCGCGTCAACGAGCTGACGGCGCAGGTGGTGAATGAGGCACCCAACGCCGACTGCTCTGAGAAGGAGAAGCAGCTCAAGGCCTGGGAGTGGCGATACCGGCTTTACAAGCGCATGAAGGCGGGGTTCGAGCATGCTCGTGAGTGCCCGCAGGAGGGCTTGGGGGTCTGGGGGGCAGCCCCTGCGCTGGCGGGAGGAGCAGGGCTGTGCGTGGTCCGGGCACAGGGCTGCATCAGCACCTGTCAGAGGATCCCCGCATCCTATAGCTAGGGCTCGCTGTATGGGTGCGCGGCGGGTGAGCGTGTCGGGAACATGGCCCTGGGTGTCCATGAGGGGGAGGCTCAGGAGGGACACTGAGGGGTTCAGAGTGACTGTCCTGGCTGTAGTGGTCCCTGCGCTCTCTGTCCCCAGGAGTGCCGGACGCTCCCACCAACGTCCACCTCTCCGTGGCCAGCAGCTCCTCGGTGCAGGTGACCTTCTGGGAGCCCCTGAGCGTTAATTCGGCTGTTGTCACCAAGTATAAAGGTAACGACCGGGGTCCCCACAGCAGTGGAGGGAACATGCGGCCATGGCAGGTGCCTTGAGTGTGCCAGCGGGGCATGCTGAGGGGCTCCCCCTCTGCACACCACGCCAGCGTGCCAGGGGTGTGGGCAGTGCTGCCAAGCCCCTGTCAAGCCACCTTTGCGCTCGAGCGCAGGAGGAGCCAGGGCTGCACACTGCTGGACAGCCTGGCCACCACCCAAACAGTGTGAGCTGGACCAAACCACCGTCCTGCACCAAGGCAAAACTTGGGGTGCCACTTGTTTACTGCCCCCTCATCCTGCACCCCCCGGGGCGGCTTTGCTGTCCTGCCGCTTCAGCGCCCCTCACCCCCTTAAACCAGATATTTTTGGCTTCTGGGAGAATTTCCCTCATCCCCAACTCCTGACCCATCGCTTGAGGGTGCTGACCCTGTCTGATGTGGCTTGGTGAGGAGGACTGCAGCTCCCTGTGCCGGCCCCCCCGCTGTGGCTCCCCCTCTACCCTGTCTTCGCTCAGCTGCCTCCAGCTCCCGTGCTGCCCACGGTCCCTCTGCAGCTGCTTGCCCCGACACGCTGCAGACAGCCCTGGGAGCCCGTCCCTGCTCCGGGGCCATGCGGCACCTTGGGGTCTTTCTCCTTTCAGTGGAGTGGAGCTGCTCCCCCACCTTCTCGCCGCCGCTGGGGGAGGCCGTGATCGACAAGCTGAAGAACCTGCACTTCACCATCCGGGGGCTGGTGTCGGTGAGCTCTCGAGGTGCCCCATGGGGGTCGGGGCTGTGCGGGGAGAGGCCACAGCTGGGAAAAGCCGCTGGCCACGGTGCAGCCGGTGGGGT
>NW_009226489.1:60197-60492 GCF_000690835.1 Fulmarus glacialis | reverse complement strand
CCCTGCAGCCGATGTGGGGAGGAGATTGGGCATCATTTCGAGCAGGAGGAATAGGATTGCGCCACGATGGTGTTCAGCACAGCCCTAAGAGTGTGGGGCCAGGAGAGGCATCTGTCTGTCCCTGCAAGGCCGTGGCCGCCCTGGCACTGGGGAGACCCCCTGCACAGGGTGCCTGGGGACTCTCGAGTGAAAGGCAGAATGGGTCCATTCACCGAGCGCTTGATTTATCCTCTGTTCCCCACCCCGCTCCCGTCTCCACCCGTGCTCCTCCTGGGCAATAAATCAGTGGCTCGTT
>NW_009226489.1:57209-60074 GCF_000690835.1 Fulmarus glacialis | reverse complement strand
GGATTTCCTGCTGTTTTATCTCCCTGAGAATCACAGGGGCCACGCTGCCTGTCAGCTGTCCCCTCCCCGGGGGCTGCCGTCCTGTCCCTGGCACGCATTGGACTGGCGGGGGGAGACGGGGCGGGATGGGGACCATGGTGGGATGGGGACCACGGCGGGATGGGGTCCGCGGCAGGATGGAGCTTGGGGTGGGAACACAGGGAGATGCTGGGATGGATGGGTTGCCCTTTCCAGGGAGGTGCAGCGCCGAAGCTCCGGGGCAGGCAAGCAGGCAGGGACCGCCAGCTCAAGGAGCAGGGGAAGCCCTTGATGCAGTTAGAGGGGCTTAGCCAAGGCAGCGGTGCCGGAGCCCCCGGAGCCGCTGTCGGGGCAGGAGAGCTGCCCTGGTGCGCGGCAGGACGGAGCAGCGCCGCTGCAAGGAGCTGGCCCGAGCCCATCAATCATGCTTTCAGAGCTGCTTCGCAGGCTCCTGTCTGCCTTCATGACTGCCTGGAGGCCTTGCAACATCTGGCAGCTTGACTGAGCTTTAATCAGAGGCCTTTAATCACTGTCGCCATGCCACAAGCCCTCGACAGCGTTGGGCCACAGCTCCCTCTCTCCAGGGGCTGGATCCTTCCATGTCCCAGTGGGAAGGCAGCACCCTGACCCTCCAGACTGTAGAAGCCCCATGTCTTTGGGGCCGGAGCATCTCCTGACAAGGGGCATTCACAATGTCCCATCTTTCCTCTGCCTTCCCCCAAAACCAGCCACCCAACCTGTGGGGATTCTCTAGTGTCTGATAAGAAGAGCTTTGAACAGCTGGGGGAGGTCAGAGCCGGTGACCGAGGGTGCGGGTTCCCAGTTCAGTACTCCTTGTGGTGTACTGGTGTACTGGGCTACGGGGGGATCCTCCTTCCCTCGCACGCCGAGCCGGAGTGCTGAGTGTGGCTTCCCTCCTCGCAGGGCACAGCTTACTATGTCCAGGTGTCCGCCTACAACATGAAGGGCTGGGGTCCCCCGCAAGCCTCCGTGCCCCCTTTCGCCATCCCTTCCAGTAAGTACCACTGGGAACACCCATGGGAGCCGGCACAGGCTGCGGGATGGATAGGGGCAGGCGGCAGCTCCCTGTGCTATCGGGGGTCCCTCTCGCTGCTGGGATGGGGTCTAGTGGACCCAGGAGCAGAGGCAGCATTTGCTCGGGCCAAGCAGGGAGGCTGTGCCCGGGGGTCCGGGATGCTGCCTCCAGCTGATAGGAGCTTTGCCAAATATTAATTTTTCAGCCTGAAATTCTCCTGGCTGCCTGGTAAAGGCTGAGCCATTTTAGGCCACCTGGATCAGCTCATCCTAAGGAGGAAGCTAGGAGAGAGGATGTTTTGCTTTCTCAGTTAAAAGGAAAGCAATGCAGCCATCTCTTCCATAGGAAGGAAAAACCTCTGGGGTTTTTAGCAGAGGTTTGTAATTTAGCGCAGGGCAGCCTTTGGGAGGGGTCAGTCCTTACCGCCTCAATGACATCTGCCCCAAAGCGGCCAAGCTTGTGCAAAACTGAGTGCTGAGGGGAGACATGGTGGGGTGCCCCCAGCTCAGCCCCTGGAGATGCCCCTCAGGGCTCGGAGCCGTCCTGGTCCTGGGTGGCAGTGGACCTGGAGCCCTCCCTCTGCTACTGCATGCTCTCACCCATCCAGCCCAGCCCCAGGGACCTGCGTTCCCTGGCACCAAACTGGGATGGGGGTCATGAGCCCCACCGGAGAGGAGCTCTGGGCTGTCAGCACTCGCCTCCCCACGCTGGGGCAAGTGGGGGAAAAAGCCACCCAATTTCACACAAGGCACCCCAGGGTGCTGGGGGATACAGGCCAGGAAGACTGAACTGGAAGGAGCAGCCCCAAAGGGTGAAGTTCAGGGCTGAGCAGGCTCCAAGGTGGCCTCTGCCCCTCGCCACTGGTCCTGAGACAGGTCTCCGCTGCATGGTGGCCCCAGGGGCTCAGCACCATTGGATGTGTAAGGAGCGGCCCCACGCGCACCTGGGGAGGCTGAGCCCGTCCCAAGGAGCAGGCAGCAGGGCGGTGGGCGCGCGGCCCCTGCCACCACGCTCGCAGGCAGCGAGGGACCAGGCATGCTGCTGCATGTGAGCAGTGAATGCACCGTGTACGGGTCGAGATGCAGGTCTGACGGCACATGAACAGGGATGGGGCCAGAGGTGTGCAGGCACCATGCGTAGCTCTAGCTGCAGATAGACAATTGCTATAGCACCGGTATGGAAAAATGTAAAAATACGTTTGCATGTATATGAATGCGTAGAGCGAGCCTACCCCTGCACTGCATTGCCCTGGCTTTACCCTGTCCTGGCAGCAGCTGTTGCTCATGTTTGCACCCACTTTAAAGCCCCTTCGCCATCCCACACGGGTCATATTCCCTGTGACCGAGACCCATGTGGCATCGATACAGAGTACGGCTGAAGTGAATCAGACACGAGTGGGTTTTATTTATTTTTATCTCCATTAATATTTCTCCCTTCAGTAAAGATCCCTCCCTGGCCCAGCAGAATATAGTCAGGCACCTCCCTGGGTGTTTTTAAAGCTCCTAAAAATAGTGGCGAGCCCCAGCCAAAGTTAACAGAGCTGAACTTTCCATGGAAAACAGCAGCAGGCAGGACACAGGGGGTGTTTAAAGCAATTAATGTAAAGCTAACGTAGAAGCGCCAGCGGGTCCCCGGCCTCACTCCTGGTCCTGCTGCCGTCTCGCAACGGGTGGAGCTGGCAGGAGAGCTTATTTATGTGTTTGCCGAGGTGAGCCCAGCTCTCAGCACTCGCCCGGAGAAAGCTGCAGCTCCGGGGAAGACCTGGAGGAAGACACTGGAAAGAATTTTATTTTTTAAGGCCGGTGAAGAGC
>NW_009226489.1:55011-57197 GCF_000690835.1 Fulmarus glacialis | reverse complement strand
TTTCCCTCTGCCGTGTCCCTGCCATGCTGCGGGGTGGCGGGTGGCTATGGGGTGCTGTGCAGAGCCAGGGTGCTCCTGGGAAGAGGGGCGCAAAACCGGGGATCTCCCAAAGCCCAGCCCACCCAGAGGTGCCCAGCACCCATGACTGCTGCCGTACCATGCTGTGCCATGCCGTGCCTGTGGGACACATAGGTGGGGTGCCAGGAGGTGACTTGCCATGGGGAGGAGGAGACGGGAAGCCCTCTTTCTCCCAGGCTGAGGGGTAGGTGCTGGGGGCGATGGGCCAGGTGCTGGGGGTGATGCTGGTCTGTCCCCCGCAGACTGGCGGGAGTACGATGGCCGGGCTCCACGGCGAAGGGGACAAACTGAAGCTCTGGACCATCTTCTGGGCCAGGTGAAGACTGTCCACCAGCACTGCGTTTGCCATGGTGAGTGTACAGCGCTGCGGGGAGACCGGGGTGAGGGATCCAGCCGAGCCGCCCAGGGTTGTGACGTGGTCTGGGGGGCTGGGGTGGCACCAGGAGTGGGTCTATCCCATGGATGAGCATAGCAGGGAGACAGCTCAGGCAGTGGAGGTCTTGACAGAGCCTTCCCACTGGGTTGGCATGCCGTGCCACAGTCTGCTGGCGCAGTCCTTCATCTCCTGCTGCAGCATCCTCTGCTCTCTGCTCCCCAGAGCCCTGCAAGAACCAGCCCCAGAGCAGGAAACATTCAGTCTCCAAGAGCCTCAAGCACCTCTTCCACCCCGGCAGCAAGTTTCTCAAGACACTGAAGCGGTGAGAGGCTGATATGCGGGGGTGGTGGAGAGCCCGTCTCCTGGCGGGGAGATAGGGCTGCCTGTCCTGGGCATGGCCGGGAGCTGCGTGCACAAGCCAGGGACTGGGGGGTGCTCAGAGGTGGGTCCTTGCCTGGAGCGAGCTGGTGGTGTCAGTGGAGATGAGTCCCATTGCCCAGAAATCAGATGTTTCTCCTTGGTGTTTCCATTTGGACTGGCCAAGCTGCGCCCAGATCCCTGCACCATCTCCGAGCATCACCCAACACCCGACCCCCCCCCCCCCCCCACCTTCACACGGGGCCTCCAGGCACCCCAGCGCGTCTCCTGCACAGGCCTGGCCTCATCGCCCTCCCTTGTGCAGGCCGGGGCATTGGCCATGGCATCAGCTGTGGCATTGGCCAGGCTCGCCTTGCTGGCAACGCTGGCTCCTGTACTGGCCGTGTGCCTCTTCTGCCATGGGCTGTTGGAGAGGATCTGAGACCTCGGGCAGGGCATCTCCTCCGCCCTTGGGAGAGAGACCCTTTGGGAAATGAAGCTGGCAGCCGGAGGTGACACTGAAGTCTGTCTTCCCTTCCATGCAGGGGCCTCTACCTGACAGCCATCTTCTACAAGGACGACAACATCCTGGTGACCCATGAAGACCAGATCCCTGTGGTGGAGATTGATGACACCTACTCCTGCCTGCTCATGCAGGATTTTCTCTGGTTCACCAAGGTGGGTGGCCCAGGGACCCTGTGCTGTGTGCTGGGGCATGGCAGCAGTGTGTCTCCTGACACATTTCTGTCTGCCTGGCCACCACCCCAGATGCTGCTGAGATGATGGCCACCACGATCTGCAGAGCGCCTTCATTGCAGCACGTTCCCCGGTGCTGCCGGTGCAGGCAGCTGCGCCCATCGTGCGTGGGGCGCTGCAGGGCTCTCGCCGGGGCAGGCTGGGTCTGATCCGGGGCTGGGAGCAGTGTCAGGGACACCCCATGTGCACAAAGTGAGCACGAGCTACTTCAGCTGCTCGCACCAGACGACACAATATCTGGTGTCTCCTGGGCTTCCCATCGTTGCTTCTGGGACCTCTGCTGTGTCTCTGCCCTCCTGCACTCCATGGGGCAGAGCGATGCCAAGAGCTGGTTGCAGCCATGCGGGCATCGTGCACCGCTGCTGCCTTCAGCTCCCGCTCCGCCCCGGGCGCTGGGGCTTGGCAGCGCAGGCTCGCTGCTCACCGGGGTTCAACATGGACCGAGAAACCACCAGGGAACAGCATTTCCACCTCAGGCCCTGGAAGCCCAAAGGTGGGCGATGGACCAGCACCACGCTGGGCAGGCTGCGTGCCGCGATGGGTGGGTGATGGACCAATGCCGCGCTGGGCAGGCTGCGTGCCGTGACGGGTGGGCGCTGCCTCTCCGCAGGGATGCCAG
>NW_009226489.1:52683-54978 GCF_000690835.1 Fulmarus glacialis | reverse complement strand
CGCGGCAGCTCTGCCTCTGTTGTAGAGAGCAGGACGTGCAGGGTGCTGCTGCCTGGTCGTCTGCTGCCAGTGGGCTTAGTGAAAGGGCAGGTGGGCAGCTCAGGCCCAAAATCTTTTGCTGGATGGTCCTTATCTACTGAGGGAGAAGGCTATCTTCTCCCTCCTTCTCTTGGCTATCTTCTACTCAAACTTTAGAAGGTCTCAGTCCTAGATAAAGACAGATACCTGAGTGGACACAGCGTGGTGCTTCCCTCGGGTACAGGCTCTGGAGGCATCTCAGGGTGCTTGTGGCATAGGAAATCGCACCCCTGCTGAGAGGCGATATGTGCAGGTGCACATTCCTAACCCAGCTCAAACAGAAAGGCAAATGGATTTCCCCAAAACACCTTTGTGTGAACCAGCTGCAGGCAGCGGCGGCTGGTGTTGATGGCCCTTTGGTGTGCTGCAGGTGTCGTGCATGTGGGACGAGATCCTGTGGCTGCGGCAGTGTGTCACTGTCTCCCAGTCGTCCTGTTCCTGCATCCTGCAGACACGCTTCAAGATGCTGCTGGCCATCTCGCAAATGCAGGTGAGGGTGGGCCTGGGCAGGGGAGCGAGCACTTTTTGGGGGGCACCATGGACCGGGCTCCCTTGGGAGCAGCACGCGCCTGTGCCACAGCCAGGAAAACCCCAGGCTCTGCCAGTCCTGCCCACAGCTCGGTCAGCAGCAGGACCGGGTGCCCGTGCCTTGCTCTCCTTGGCAGAACCCCAGTCATGGGACGATGGGGTGTCAGGCTTCATGGCAATCTCGTGCAGAGGGACTGGGTGCTGTCAGTGGGTGCTTTGCTGGGCAGGCTGGTTTCCAGCAGGCAGAGGGGAGGCACCCAGTAACGTCCCAGCTGACCAGACCCACAGAGCACTGTGCCTCAAGGATGTCCCCTGACCTGCTGCTTTCTCCTGCCCTCCCATCCCATCGCACAGGGGCTGCTGGGCATCCAGGACCTGGGGCAGGTCTTCTTCGAGCCTGTCAAAGACAAACAGGGCAACATCCTCATCGTCACCCTGAAGGAAGTGAAGACCAACCAGACCTTTGAGAGCGTCCGCTGGGTTCCCATCTGCAAGCTGCAGACCAGCCGCAAGTCCGTGTCCTCCCCGGAGGAGCCCACCGCTCTGGACACGCTGCTGATCTCTGTCCAGGTGCTGCGCCGGTGCCGTCGCGGCAGGGGATTGCGGTGGGCTCCTTTGCAGGACCACCAGTGCTCCCTGCTCCCCCTCGGGCTGGAAAAGCCACGGCAGAGCCCAGGCTACTGAGGGTTTAGTCTTGGCTGCAGGCAGAGGGGGAGCAGAGCCCAACCAGCCTGCAAAAACCCTGTTGCTTCAAGGGGAGGCATCAGACTGGTGCCGGATTCATCCTGGCAGCACCGGATTGTACCTGCACTGCTGCTTCCCTTCTGCTGGCTGGGCTGGCCGTGCCGTGGCAGCTGGCATGAGGGCAGGAGAGAGTCCTGGTGCGAGGGCTTGCTCAATCCAGCAGTGCCTTTCTCCTCAGGACAAGCTGGCTTACCACCAGCGGAGCAGCCATGCCCTCTCCCCGGGCCTCTACCTGGGCTACTTGAAGCTCTGCAGCGCCGTGGATCAGATCCGAGTGCTGGTGCCGGAGCGGCTCCCCAACATCCTGTGCCACGTCAAGATTCGCTCCAACCCCAACATCTCCAGGTGGGGCTTGCAGGGTAGCTCAGCCGGGGCAGTGAGGCTCCTCTGTCCTATCCAGCCTAAGAGCACCCGTCACCTCCTGCTTCTGCTCTCGGGCTCCCGGCAGCAGTGTAATATTCCCTCTCAGCCCCACTGCCTGCCATGCAGGGCAGCCTGGAGCTGGAGCAAACCAAAGTCCCCCTCTACCTCCGCACCTCCCACATCCCTTGGGGTGCTGCACCGTCTGGGAAGGAACAGCCGAGCCGAACACAGCTCTCATAGCGATTGCGCGTTCAGGTCCACCCTGAGCTGTTCCCTCCTGCACGTGTCTGTCTCTCCCTTCTCCAGGGAGGAGTGGGAATGGCTGCAGAAGATGGTCAGTGTGGAGGAGCCCATTCCTGTGGAGCCAGAGGCTGAGACCTCCCAGAACCACTTGTTTCAGGAGCTCCAAGTGGCCATCAAGGAGCTGATGACCCTGGTCAACATCCCATTGCAAGAGGTACAGGCAGGTGCCAAGATCTGGGGAGGAGGGAGGAGGGAGAAGGGGTCGTGCAGCACTGTGCTGGTCACCTGTCCTGGCTTAACCCCAGCCAGCAAATGAACCCTACACAGCCGATCGTCCAC
>NW_009226489.1:50617-52630 GCF_000690835.1 Fulmarus glacialis | reverse complement strand
GGGTTGAGATAAAACAGTTTAATAATTGAAATAAAACAAAATAGAACAGTAATAGTAACAGTGAGGACAACAACAATAACAGAATATACAAAGTAGGCGATGCACAATGCAACTGCTCACCGACCGCGTGTCACGAACGGGGGGCGAGCCCCCCCACACACCCGGTTTTTATACTGAGCATGATGTCACATGGTATAGAATACCCCATTGACCAGCTGGGTCCACCACCCCGGCTGTGCTCCCCCCGGTGCAAGCACCAACCCCCGACAGCCAAAGCATCAATGGGCCATCAACGCTCCTTTCATACCAAAACACAGCACACCCCCCAACCTACTGGGAAGAAAGTTAACTCTGTCCCAGCCAGAACCGGGACATCACCGCAGCAGGCAGGGTACCGCAGCCCCTGGTCCCTCTGAAGCATGGATCAGATTTTAGTCCCGTGCAAATAGAAGGCAAGTGGTGGACAACAAGCCTACCCAGGGACAGTGTCCATGGGAGCTGTTTGTCTTACCCTCACATGTACCTCCAAAGCAAGGTCGGTGACTCTGGGTTTGCCTGCCATGTGGTTTTGTCCTGGGCTAAGCCCCTGCAGCACGAGACCAGCCCAGCTCTGCCCCTCCAAAGCAGGATGGTCACTGGCCAGCCATGGGATGGAACTGCAGCCTCCTGGGCCAGACTGCATGGGGAGAAATCCCTCCTCCACCATGCTGGGAAGGTGTCCACCAGTCCCAGTGCCAGGCGTGTGCTTCTGGCCGGGCAGCTGTGAGGGCACCTCTCAGAGCAGGGCTAAGACCATGGCTGGTGCACGTCTTCTCTGAGACCCTGTTGTAATGAGTTTGACCGGTAGTTTAGAGACTTTTAGGAGAAGTAAGAGAGAAAGAGGGGTGCGCAGATTATGCCAGAATCTGCGATGAGCCTCTGGCTGTGTGCTGAAACAGCAGTGTCCCCTGGCTGCGGGTGGTCCCTGAGGACTCCTCTGCGGATGAGGACTCAGTGGAGGCCTCACCAGGTGATGTTAGCAGCTGTTACCTGCAGTATCTTCTCGCAGGCCAAAGATTTCCGTCTGTACAGCCAAGAGGTGCTGGACTTTGGGGGCCAGGTCTCCTTCCTGCTGCTGCTGCCTCCGTCAGACGACGTCTGCACTGCTCCGGGCCAGAACAACCCCTACACCCCTTGCTCTGGCTTCCTCACACTGCCGCTGCAGATCTTCGAACTAGGTGAGGAGAGAGAATGCCAAAACCCAACCTTGCTGGTCTCCTTGTCCTCTGAAACCTCCCAAGAGCTGGGATGGGCACTGAGGTGGGCTGGAGCTCCCTTACCTCCCCCAGGAGAGGAGGGATGGAGGGGAATGCTGAGGGCTTTCCGGGTGGGCTAGAGTGTTGCCTCTTCCCTGTGTTGGGTGAGTGTGGAGGAGTCCGTAGGGCATCCATAGCAAGGGACCTGATATATTTTTCATTCCCTTCCCAGTCCACTTCTTCACGTACGACCGGGAGTTCATCACCCAGTACTGCCAGGTGTCCGCCCTCCTGGAGCTGGAGTCGCTCCTCTCTCAGCAGAGCCTCAGGGAGGCCTTCTCTGATGCCGAGCTCTCCACCGCGAAGCAGAGGCACCAGCAGGTTCAGGAGTACATTCAGGTACACAGAGCAGGAGCGCACTGGAAGGGAGCCAGGCTCAACGGTGCCCATGGGATGTGGCCAGGACAGTCGTGCCCTGGACGAGCTGCAGGAGCATTCCCACCGGGGCTGTTCACTGGTGTTCCCGGTTGTCACCCTGTGGGGTTTCTCTGAGATGGCAGATGGGCAGCAGCAGGCAGGGCTTTGTCTAGGAACTTCTTACTGCAATGATCATGTAAAAAATCCAGATTAGAGAGCCAGAGGCTCCTGCTCTGCAGGTCCCCACCTTGCTAGAAAAGGTCCTGGAAGTACATTTTGGGATGGACGTGCGAAAGAGCACCCCACGCTACCCTCTTTCCCAGCACCGCTGACTGCATCAGGCAGGTCCTGTTGAATAGGC
>NW_009226489.1:49719-50607 GCF_000690835.1 Fulmarus glacialis | reverse complement strand
CTTCGCACCCAAGAGCACTGTCTTGGGATTTCCTGACTCGGGGATTCCCCCGAAGCTTTCACCTCTTGGGAAAGGTGTGTGGGAAGAGCCTGTGTTTTGCTGTGGGTTTTTTTGTTGCTGCTGTTTGCTTTTTGAAAGGAATCCTTTGTTTCCTGTTTTGGCAGCAAATGGAGGAGATCTGGCGTGAGATGCGCTGGATTATGGATGCCCTGCAACACGCCCGGTACAAGCAGCCCTCCTGCGGGGTGTCTCTCAGTGGCTTCCTCAGCGAGGCCAGCGGTGCAATGAAGGAGAAAACCCAATCCACCTCGTCCCACCTCGACTACCTTCCCTCCCCGGCGCCCTCGCCAGAGACAAGCCGTAAGCTCAACTCCGGTAAGGACCCAGCTTGGAGGTGCAGGCAGGGCCAGCATCAGGAGTACAGGCAGGGCAGTCAGTCTTGGTTGGGGCAGGAGCTGCTCTGCCTGTGCTTTGGCGGGCACAGCACAGATGTATGGCAAGGGGGTAAACGCTCGGGGGCTTCCTCAGACGCCATCTGGTGCGAACCCTCAGCTGGGGTTGCCGATAGCAAGGCTGAGACCCTCTTTGCTTCTCTTACACCCCTCGCAGACTCACATGGGCTGTCGGACGAGGAGGGCTCCTCGGAGGTGTTCCTGGCCACCGACAGCGACTACGACTCCAGCAGAGCCCAGAGCCCGAAGGAGCTCGACCTGGTGTACTCCTCCTCAGGGCCCGAATGCTGCAGCAGGAGAGTCGCCCGCACCCTCCGGGACAGCGCCCCGGACGTCCTGCAGACGCACGACCTCAAGACCCCACCGCCACCGCCACCACCGCCGGAGGAGCCCCGGCCGCACCCAGAGCTCTACGACAGCGACTTTGTCCTGCCCC
>NW_009226489.1:33434-48690 GCF_000690835.1 Fulmarus glacialis | reverse complement strand
CCCTCCACCGTCCAGGGCTGAGGTCCCCTGGAGACCCGCAGCACTCCTGCCCCATATCCCCTTGTCCCTGCAGTAGTGATGAGGCTCCCGGCAGCGCGGGACGGGACGCGTGGCTCTGCGGGAGTGATAGCCGCTGCTGCAGAGGGGGCGAGTCAGGGCCACGGGTAGGGTATTTTTGGGGGACAAGGCAATGGAGCTGTGGTTCAGCTCTCAGTCCGTGGTTCAGCGGCTGACAGTGGGTTAGTGTGCCAGCTAGGGTGAGCAGGGAGTGAGCAAAGGTCACATTGATGGGTTTCCCTCACCACATCCTGGTGTTCAGACACATCAGCCCCCCGGCTGAAATCCAGCCGTCACCCCCCCTGCCCTGTCCCCGGCCCTCCCACAGCCTCTCCTCCCCTCCCTCCAGCCCTGGGTGCCTTGGGGGAAGGGGGAGCAGGAGCCGCTTGTCTGCAGCCCATGAAGGCGAGGAGGCAAAGCTGACTCCTTGCTGCAGGCATGGGGGTCCACCAGAGCCGCTGGGCGACCTGGTTCCTCTCCGCAAGGGCTTTGCTGCTGAGCGCTGACCCCCCAGCTCTGGTCGCCCTCACCTGCTCCGGGTGGGATCCCCCATGGAGGAGGACCGCCAGGGCACACGTCTTGGGCAGGTCCCCATCCGCCTCTGCCACCTCCTTTGCTCCCAGCCACGAAGCTTCTTCCCCTGTTGAAATTTCCCTTCCAACATTCCCAGTGCCCGGAGCGGAGGCTGACGGAGCAGCACAGCCTGCCCATAAAATGGCAGAGGAAGGACAGAGCCCACAGGCTGATGGGTTTTATTGCTGGGGAGTTTTGATAGCCGGTTTCTCCGCACCCAGCGGGGACGTTAGAAGCAGAGGGGAATCTGACTCTCAGTATTTATTTTCCATTTGAGAAATTACCATAGATTTCTATGCAACTGAAGCGCAGCCCTCGGGTTCCTGGCGGGCTGCCCACGTGGCTTTTGAAGTTGCAAAGCTCTGGACACGCCTGCTTGAAAGCGTTTTACGATGTTCTTCTCGAAGAAAGCCGAGTTCAAAGGAAAGGCTCCTCGGCTGGCGTAAATCAGCTGAGCCCTGCGATGATTGTTCAGAGCTGGCAGGGTTCACGTGGGCCAAGGGCTTGGACCACCCTGCCGGGGCACTGCTCACGGCGCTCCGCAAGCCCTTACGGATGTGCCAAAGGAAACCGTCGCCTTGCCCGGGCGAGGATGGATGTCCCACTTTAGGGCCTTTGAAGTCAAGTAGCAGGCTCCCGAGAGTCGTTAGCAGCCAGAGCCCAGATGAGCTCCTTTTCTCAGCCATATTCGGGATTCAGAGGGCAGTCCCCAAGAAAGCAGAGAGGGAGAGCGAGGGTAGCTGTCGGTGGGAGAACCCCGAGCTTGTGAATGGGACGAAATTTAGCACCGCTTCCCAAAGAGGCTTCAGCTCAGCACTGCTAGTTTGGCAGAGCTGTCGTGGTTCAGCTGGTCTGATGGTCTGGATCCTGCTCGCGAGAGGGGCTTTACACAGATGCCTCAGTGGTGCCAGGAGCAGGGTTGGGGCTGAGCCCTCTCCGGCCACAGGTGATGGGATGGTGCGGGGGGCGGTGGGGGGGGGAGCCGTAGGTGACACATGCAAGAGTTGAGCTGTAAGGACTCGGAGAGTGCAGTGGAGGCAAGGAAGCGGTGCATGAGATGGGGCCCCGGCACGCTGGGTGTCCCCAGCCGTGGTGTGCCCAGGCTCCGTGCGGGGCTGCTGCGGCTTGCTCACCGGGCACCTTTGGGGCGGCTGTTCCTCCACCCTAATGATCACCACTGTAGGACACGCCATGTGCTGCCTCTGGTCCCTGGTTCCTCCTCGTTCCTCCCCCTTACCATCCATCTCTCCCACCTTTCTCTTTCCACAGCTGCACATCACCAGCCAGACGTCCGCCGGGGAGGTGGTGAAGCTGGTGGTGCTTGAGATGAATGATGTCTCCCGCGGCGTGCTGGGCGGCTCGGCCGCCTTCTGCTACAGCGAGGAGCAGCTGGAACACTTCGGACTGGTGTTCACCTCCGACGAGAGCGAGCAGTGGCTTCCCGATGACTTCTTGCCTCTGTCCCTCCAAACTACCCGTCCTGAAGGGCGGTTCTTCGTCCGGATCAAGGAGACATCCCCTCTGGTGCTCCAGTACGGGCCAGCGACCACCGTATGAGAGGAGGAGAGCTGGCCGGGCAGCGCGGGGACCTCAGCTTCCAGAGAGCAGACAGCTCGTCTCTGATGCTTCCTTCTTCCACAGACACCCTCTCATCAGGCGTCCGCGCGGTGGAATGGGATCATACTGGGCTGTGTGTTATTTGTTTGTGTTTTTTGTTTTTTTTTTTTTTTTTTAACCAAAGAGACATCGAGACTCAGTTTTTCTGACTGCAGAACAGGAGGGTGGAGTGCGGAGACCTCAGAGCTCGGGAGGAATCTCTGCAGGAATGGAATTTTTGAAAGTAAACATTTTTAAGGGGAAAGGGGGGGAGAGAGAGGAAAAATATTACAAGAAGCAGCAATACCTTTTTTTTTCTTTCTTCTTTTTCTGAAAAGCCTTGTTTGGGATTCACTGAAGGCAAAGCCACATAGGATTGCTGGGCAGGGTTGTGGAGGAGAGGGCACGAGTCACGACGACAGCACTGAGAAGGGTGTTTTCCTATCTGCCCTCCTTTCACTGTACCTGGAGAAACAATTCTTGCACATAGTTCTTGGAACAAAATGATACTATTTTTTTTTTTCCTGAAAAAAAATTAACAATAATTGTGCTAGAGACACTGGAGTTGTGTAAGAGGTGAAGACCCTTTGACTTGTTTTAAAGGCAAAAGGAATCCACGCAGCCAGCCCCACGCGCACACGCAGCTGTGTTGATACCACCACTGGAGGTTTGCTATAGGGCATCTACTGCAACGCTCTGCACACCACCCTGGGATTTCCTTTCCTCCTCGGTTGCCGTTTTGTTCTGGTGATTGTGCTTGGCCTCTCTTGTATGTCCTATAGCATGACATTTTGTTAGCCACTAGATCTCTTGTTAACAAGGTTATTTTTCTGATCTCCTGTGATCCATAGTAAAGATGACTGCTGCTGACTGCGTATCACTCTTTTCCTTCTTGCGGCTTGATGCGTAGTGTTCCTTCATCCCCCAAATTAGCCCTGATTTCAAGGGCTGGGTTCATCTTTCCCAGGAGCATTTAATGGGATGCTTTCCACCCGGTGGAGGTTTACATTAACATGCAAATCGCATGTGTGGGAGCGAAGTGCAAGTTAAAAATGTTTTTCTGGGCTTCATAGCTCTGTAAGGCAGTAAAATAAACTTTGGCATGCAAAGGCAGTCACCTCCACGTGGTGTTGGAAACCCAATGGTTGTAGGGCCCGAGCATCTGCAGTTAAATGCATTAATCCAGTCCTGCAGCCTCCACCGAGCAAAGAACACCAGGAGAAGAGCGTGGAAAGCAGCAAGAGCTCACAGCTGTATTGCAGCTGGCGCAAACACTTTCAAGCAAGCGAGCGGCAGCAAGCAAGGTGCGAGGCTGGCGGTCCTTCGCAAGGTCGGTCCTCCGCAGGGTGAGCCTGGTTTTGCTGATGCCCCTCTGCCAGCCGCCTCTCTCCCCTTCTCTCTGCATGGAGGCGTTCAGATTGGGCAGCAGACCCCCGTCCCTGGGTGCCGGGATGAAGGCAGGGGCTCTGCGGGCAGCCGCGCGGGGTCTGCCTGCCGGCTGCCGTCGCTCCTCGGAGGTTCGTTGTTCCTCGCCTTGCTGCAGAGAGCCAGCGGCACGCTGTGCGGTGCGGGCAGGAATATATCCCAGCACGAGCCCTTCGCCGCCCCACGTCAAAGCCACTCTGAAGGGGAGGATCGTGTGCCAGCCCCTCAGCTGGTGCAAATCAACAGCACCGCATTGACGTCAGCGCAGACACCGCCATGGGACGTGGAGGCGAGCGGCAAAGGAACATTCAAAAAGGCACTTCTCCCATCTCCTTTCCCCTTCACTCGTCTCCTTCCTCAGGTTAAAACCAATCCCGCTTTCGCAGGTCAAGGAAGAAGCAGGTTGGTGAGTGGAGGTTCCCATGGAGTTTGTCCTTGTTGGGCATCCACGGGCATCGACATCCTGACGAGGCAGGAGCTGCAGGGTAGCCCTTCCCTAGCAAGAGCTTCTTCACATGCGTCACCTACTGATGCTCAGAGCCTGGGGCAGAGGAGAGGCACAACTGGTGGAAAGCTATTAAGTGGCTTTCTGGAAGTCACAGAATGAATTCAGTATTAGAGCAGGGCTACGTACAGAAAGCTACATCTGTGTTCCTGATGCTCCTGAGCACGGATCCGTGCAACTCTTGCTGCCCTTTTATTTGACCCCAGAGGGGAAAAAGGCCTCCCCTTTTCTTAAGCAATTGTTCTCCCTTCCTAGAAGCCCTGCTCCATCCAGAGAGATGGAGCTGACTCTTTGGCCAGAGTGGACATGGGGCAAGTTCTGCAGCTAGACCCTGCTGGGAGCTGGTTACCCACATTTCCCAGTGCAGAGCCCCTGCCCATGGGAGGATCTCGCTGGCCGTGCAGTGCTTTTCTGCCGGAGTTTCTCTGGCCGCATAGCAGGATGTATCACTTGGCTGCAGGGAACAAAAGCAGTACGTGGTTTCATGGGAGCTCCTCCCCTTGACTGGAAGGGGAAGGGGGAAAGAGCAGGGGCCTGGGTAGAAGCAGAGTTGGATGCAGTCAGAGTGGGAAGGGTGGGAGTTGCACAGCGGTCATGTAGGAAACCCCCCTACCCAGGGGCACTGGGATGTGTGATGTCCTGAGGGAAGCTTCACTCCTCCCCCAAGTGCATCTTCAACCCCATGAGATGGACTTTATGGACACCTCTGCCCTGCGCTGGTAAATGATGCATGATAAGGTGGGACTACCATGAAGAGCAGAGCAAAGGGGGCCTGGGTGAAGAAGAGATGTTTCTGGGGCAGGCTTTGCTGCATGTTTCTTGAAGAATGGCACTTGCAAAGTGGTTGCATCTTTTGACATTCTCCTTCTCTCCCTGGGTGGCTTCATGGGCACATTGCAATGTTTTCTTTCCAAACAGGTCTTGAAGCCTTCAGACGCTCTCCTGTAGGAGCAGAAACCATGTAGGCTCTGTATGTGGCAGTCTCTAAGGCTATAATCTCAGTGCTAAGGGCTGTGGGGAGCCGATGTGGCTGCTTGAACCAGC
Source organism: Fulmarus glacialis (assembly GCF_000690835.1). Lineage (NCBI taxonomy): Eukaryota > Metazoa > Chordata > Aves > Procellariiformes > Procellariidae > Fulmarus > Fulmarus glacialis. The sequence goes on along the minus strand of NW_009226489.1, from coordinate 43,490 downwards.
CTGGAGCCATGAGGTGTTTACATGAAGGTTGGTTTTTCATATTTGAAGGCTATGTTACACGCGCTCTTAAGCAGGATGGTGTTACAGTTAAGATTGGGGCTTAGTGGCTCAAGGCCCTAGGGGGCATCGAGGCTCTGGGTTAGGTGACTCAAGCTTTGCTCTGTCACTTCTTCACCCCCCTGTGCCTCAGTTGCTCTCTGTTCCCTTCTTTCTCCAACCCAAAGCCATGCACCTGGCAGCAAGTGGCCCGAGCAAGGCTGGTACGGGGCTGACAACCTCCCACCAGCTTCAGCATCACTCTCTGGGCAGCTGGCACGGCATGGCGAGGTGTTGCTGTCAGGCGAGGAGGAGCCAGCAGCACAAGGATTACCAGTGTTTGCCCTGGTAGGTCTCCTCGCACTCCGCGCTAACTGCGACGGTGACAGAGGTTTGGTGAAGGGGGCTTTCTCAGTGGGGACCAGCCTGGCACTCGCTCCGGCGTGTGCACCACGGCACAGGTGATGGAGGAAGATCCCCAGAGCACCTGGCTCAGCCCTGCTGTCTCCTGGCATGGGGAAGCAGTGGAGGTGGAGCTGGAAGAGGCGTTGTTTTGCTTGTAACAATCTCTTTTCCCCACTATTTTAATGAGCAAAGCAGGCTAGGGTCCAGGAGGCGCCCGGGAGGGGACTGTGCCTCTGCAGACCTGCATCACTGGGCACAGACATCACTGTCCCTGCAGTGCCCGTGTCCCCAGTACTGCCAGTCACAGGCACTGCCAATATCCAGGCCCAAACACCACTGTGCCCGTACACGCATGCACCCCCCCGCATGCCATACACCCACCTGAGCCCAGGCGAGCACCCCCGCTGCGCCGGCCACCCGGATGCCCTGCACGCACCCACCATCCCTCCTTGGGTGCTGTACACCTACCTACCCCGGACAACCCCACGTCGTGGTGGATGGGGCATCCTTAAAAATCTCATCGGGGTGAGGGCAGATATGAGCAATGCTTATCTGGGAGGTGGGGCAGAAGCAAAGGTCTGGGAGAAATAGAGAGCAGCCCGTTGTCCACAAACCTGAGCTCAATAGGAAAGCTCGCTATGCCAACACTGCTCGTCTCCTGCTGACCTTAAGCCAACAGCAAACCAAATGGCTCTGGGGTTTCCCTTCCAGCTGGCAGCATGCAGGGTCTGAGGGCAGCAGCGGGCGTCGCACAGGGATGCATTTCCTACCTTGCCTGGGAGGCAGGGGCCGGTCTCCTTGGCTGGGACGTGTGGCCTCCTCTTCCACACACCGTGGAGCACCAAAAGATGACGCTGCAGAACAATTTGTACTTTGTGAGGGTTTTTTCATTTCTTTGTAAACATCACTTCCATCACTAACAGCATTTAAATGCAGATCAGTGTATTAGTTTTTGCTGTTAGCGACAGTCAAAGCCAAACATCGGCTTGTCCAGTCCAGCAACCAGGTCTTCTGCTCCCTCTGCTCAGAGGTAGACCCAGGTCCAGAAGCTCAGCAGGAGAAAACTGGCTTACTTCCATGAAGGTTAATGGGAATGTATTAATTTACATCACCAGAAGAGCCATCCCTGCATGGTATTTTGCTCACATTTTATGGATTCATAGAAATAAAGCTGAATTGTGACACTCTGAATTTCCTCCCCAAAACCAGGAGCTTGTTGGCATCAGTTCTAAAGCATCTGCACTTCTTTTCTCCCACCCAAAGGGAGTTTCTCAGTTTATCAGACACGAATCCAGCTTTGTGTTTCCCAAGGTTTGGCTTTCTGTGTCTGAGACGTGGGGTTTTTTGGTTGGCTTTTTTTCTTTTTTGCCTTTTTCTTCTACCCCACCCCCCTTTTTTTCTTTTTCCATGGGATGCTTCTCTTTTGTGTTCCTGCTTTGGAATTTCTTTCCTTAGTTCTGGTTACGGGGGAAAGCTGAAGAGCTACCCTTTCTATAGAGCGGCTGCAATGTCCACAGAGGAGAAACGCTCTTAAGCCTGATCTGTTGAATTCAGTGGAAGCCTTTCTTCCCTCAAACAGGAGGTGAGAAATGGCAAGAGCCATGCCAGCCATCCAAAACGCAGTGGAAGTTCCAGGGCTATTCCGGCACATGCAATTACTAAGTTAATTATTGCTCTATCATCTGTAGGAACTCTGTGCAATTACTGTGCCGTTACATGGACTGTTTACCCATGTAGCTTTATAAATAGAGTTGCCTTATAATTGAAATGTGCTGGGATCAGATTTATGCTGGATGAACCAAGGGGTTGCTGAGTGCCCACAATTTCCATCCCCACACAGACGCCCACTGAAGAGGCAGCTTCGCCGAGCAGCCACTGAGCAAAACACTGTTGGCCTGCGGCTCGCTGTCAAGTAGCCTTTACTCAGACAGCCCAGGTTTCGCCAAGAAACCACACACTGGTGTACTCTGTACCTGTGGGCAAAACCACTTCCCATGTGGAACCGGGCTGGACAATGCAGATTTTAGACCAAGATTGCAATTTCCCAACCACAAAGACACTTGGATTGGGAGTCCTGGTAACGTTAGCACCATCAGAAAGCTCCGGCTGACTTTGGTGTGTCTAGGATTTTTTGGCTTGAGGTTCTCCAGACCCACCTATAGACCAGGCAGAAAACAGCTCTTTCCGCCCCATGAAAATTCCCAGGACACAGGAAAGTGTTCTGTTCCCAAAGTGACCTGAAAAATAAAACACCGTGGAAACAGGAACTGAAAATACAAAAGTAAAAACTCATGAGGAAGCAATAGTGCTTTATTTTATTATATTTTCCTCTTGAAAAAAAACACTAACTTTTTTTTTAACCAAACTAATTTTCACTTGAAAAACCAAAACACAGAAACAGGCCAGTGAATATCTACAAGTTTGTTCTAACTCAAGAATTTTGGAAGATACCATTTGTTGAAACCAACAATCTATTATGAACATTTATATTACAGCTAAAATGGCATTTTTTGGTGGGAAGAAAAAAGAAAAACCCTACAGATGATGTGTTAAAACGTTTTTTGTATAGTTATTCCTTCAAGCTCCAGCTTAATCCAATAGACTGTAAACCACATGCTTAAAGCTGAGCATGCACTTTCCCGACTCAGGCTTCAAAGAACCTTTGGAGATGCAAACGTGGTTGTCCTGAAGTAATTTAATTTGATCTGTAAATTCAGATAGCAACAAAAGTATGATTTTGCTCTTCTTTGACTGTTTTTGAGCTTCTGGACCCCGTTCCTAGACTCGCCGTGCCACTGCTTGAGGCGGGGTGGTGGGCAGCAGGAGCTGAAGCCGCTGGCTAAGAGCGGAGCGGCATTGTGCCCGTCCTGCCGCCCCTTGCTGGGGCGTAGCGGCCTGGAACCCACTTTTCACCTGACTCAGCCCCCAGGAAATCCCAGGCTGGAGCTGGCTGCCCAGCCTGCAGGAGATGACACAGCTCGAGGTGCAGTTTGCTGTGGCAGAAATAGCTGCAGGCGCTGCTCCTGAGCCAGCCACATTCCTCTCTTCCCCCAAAGCCCCGTGTGGTGCCGGCCACATCCAAACCACAACAGAGCACTCTGTGCAGACAAATGTCACTGCTGGTGCTTGCAGTTGTAGAGGGCCCATCACCGTGATGGTATCAGTTGACCTGATTCCCAGCGTTTTCCCTTAAGACAGCTAGTTTCCATCAATGCCTCAAAACTGGAAATTAAATGCACTAAGTGCTTCCAGCGAGGTCCTGGAAATCCATCCCACTGAGCTCCTAACCATGCTGCCTGGAGAAGGGGGCAGAGAGGTACAAAGTGTCCCAGAAAGGATTAGCAGCGTGTGCTGTGGATCATGGGTGAGTGTTGCGGTGGGGGAACGTACTGGGAGATGTTATCTCCCTAAGTTTTGTGCTATTCCTGGCCCCAGCGCTGCTGTTCCTGCTCCTTCATGAGCAACACAGTTAATTGATCTACATTAAGAACAAATCCAGCCCGGTCCCTCACAGTGCCCTTCATCGATGCAAAGCTCAGCAGGTCACGGGGTGGAGACTTTCATACAACAGCACGGCTTAGGTGAGGGCAACACTTTTGTGCACGCTGGATTTTCACTCTGCCCACAGTTAACCTTGTAATGATACCAGTAAGCTGACACCAGGTGCTAAATTCTACTAAATTTATCTTAAAGGATGCGGGAAATGACCAACTAATTATAGATCCATATATCTTTAAAGAAAACTTCCCTTGGGTGGCATTTGGTAGAGCAGCCACAAATACCATGTGTGTTCGGGCGTAGAAGCAAGGGAGGAAGAATACACCAGGGTCCCACTGTTGCACCCTGCGGTCAGTGTCGGTAAAACATGAGCGTGGATCACACCACCAGCCATGCCTGGTTGCATCCTTTCGCAGCGGGTGCCTGGTCCTGCCATCCTGCCCGTTGCAAGCACTGAGTGAGAAACCATGGTGCGGTGGTGGTACCCGGCACGCTCGGACCGGGAAGGAGGGTGGGAAGAGAGAGGTGGACGGCCTGCCTGCAAGATGGGACCCAGTGCTGCAAGGTCTCCTGGGGGGGTTCAGCTTTCCTGGTGTCTAATGAAGGGCTCTGCAACAGGAAGACCCTGTGATATGGGCTGCAGTCGCTCCGCTCTAGGCTGAGCACTGAGCATGGATTAACAGTGCACCCAAGCTGCCACAAGGATTTAAATCCCAGGTTTTGTTATTTTGGCTGTAAGTGGAAACGTACCTTTTTGCACCATGCTGATGCACAAATATTTGTACAAAGCCTAGGATGCGGGATTGACTGCCTCAGGGTCAGCTGGTGGCATGTGCTGCCATGGCAAGCAGAGATGGAGCCATGCTAGCAGAAGGCTGTGGCCCCTTGCTGGTCAGGCCTGATCACACAAGGATGTGCACAGCGGTGCAGACGGGCAGCTGGGACGCTGCCAGGGGTTGGGGTTCCTGGATGCCCACAGGTTAAGTAAAATAGAGGTAGAGTCTCTTGGAAACACCCATCTGCACAATTCTGTGGTGGTGTTTCCTTCCAGATGACTTTGCCAGCCCTCCTGCTTTGCTAGGTTAACTCAAGGTCAGGTCTCAATGAAGTCAACTGGAGAGTTGCCCTTGGCACCAGTGGGACCAGAGATTTGGCCTGGAAGTAGGCTGCTGGGCAAGGGGTGGTGATCCACCACTGCAGGGAGTGCCTCTCCCATCAAGCACGCGTGCAGCAGATCCCTCATCACTCGCCACGGCTTGGGTCTTGTTTTCTGGTCCAGGTTGTGACAGGGAGCTGAGGAAGGACACTCACTGCCTCCATTGGCAGTTATCTCCCATTTCCATGTGTGGCTGGTACAGGACAAACCAAGCCCTTTTTCATTTGTCACCAATTGGGGGTGACTTCACCGAAGCTGAGCTCTGTTGCGCCGTCATGCTCCGGCTAGAAGCGGCTTTGATCTGGGTGTTTAATGAAGACGTTAATTGATAGCACGTGGAGAGGAATTTGAGCAGCTCTGAGCTGTCTCCCAGCCCCTCAGATCCCAGAGCCATCATCCCCTTCAAAACAGAACAGAAGAAGAGTTATTACAAAACAAATCATGTTTGTATAGGCGCTTAAAAAAAAAAGTCCTCTCCAGCTCTGTTAAGCTCATATTACTGGCAGGGCTGAGCTAAAGAGACCATGTGCACCATCGAACGCCTTCAGCAAATTAAACCAGCGTCAACGAGAGGAGAAACAAGGCACTGCTGTCCAGATCTTTTTTTGCCGCGACGCGGGGCGGCCGCGGGTCCCGCTCTGCTTGGCGAGGCGCCCATGGCGCGGCTCCGCTCCTGGAAGCGCCCGTCCCCAGCGGAAGGGAGACTTCTGCCCGCTGGGAGCCCACGCCTTCCAGCCGAGGATCCCTCAGCCCCGGCGCTTCGGGGAGCTGGAGGCTTTTCAGCGCTCAGCTCCACACGTTCTGGCAGCCATGGCTTGCTGCAGACTCTGTCCTCCTCTGCCCAGACGTGCGCTAACTGCAGGCAGCGCCAGGCCCTGCGTAGCTGGAGCTCGCATCCTTCCGGACACGCATGTTTCTCCTAGCTGATGGTGCTCATCCAGCTCTGGCCACTGCTGGCGAGGTCCTCTTCCCAACGGGGCTGTGGGTTACCTACTGGCAGCCAACTGTGACCTTGTTGCTCTTCTCCGTGACTTTGTGTAGAAGATGCTTCCATTCCTTGCCTGGTCCAAGTTACCTGCACCCCAGCAAGCCACCCAGCGTACTGCCGGGAGACGTGGGAGGACGCAATATTTCGAGACCTCTCCCCCTCCGTCAGATTGGATTGGAATTGGCTGGTGGACTGAGAAGTTATTAGGAACAGACACCCCCAGACAATGTGATTGCACAAGCTTCATTTCCTTAGAAAACCAGGCCAACAGAGCAGGAGTCTGTCAGTAAACATGTTGATTCCAGGGTCTTTTCTGTGCTGCTCGCAGGAAAGAGCACACAGCGCTGGCACCCGGCCCGCACCACCAAACGCTGCCTTTCGCTCGGGGACGTCTGGACGCAGCTCGTCTGTCGGAGGATCAGCAGCGTTTGAGCGGAGGGTTGCGTTGCCCATGGCTCTTGGCGATCGCCAACAACCCAAAGCTCTCCCAAAGCAGGCAGGGTGGGTGATGTGGGGTGAGCTGATTGCTCCCATGGTGCACAGTGTGCAGGGTGGGCACCGGTGGACTTGGACTCAGTCCTGCTTGGCAGGCCCGTTAGACTCCACCACTGGAGGTGGGCTGAGAGCAGGACATCATGGTGCTCCTATCCAGAGCCGTCCATGCTCCACACTCAGAAAGGTGCAGGAGGACCGTGGTATATGGTCCCTGCAGCCCAGCCTCTCTGGTTTCCAGCTTGCCTTCCAACTGGGACTCAGAGCCAGGAATCTTGGGGCATTTTCTCCCTTTCCTTCACCCAGACACTTATCCCTGCACTTCCCAGCCCCTGGAGTTACAGCCTCCCCGCAGCCAGGCTGGAAGAAGATCTCTTGCAACACTGGAATGCTCTGCAGTCATTACCTCCCTCCCTAGAAATTTTTGGGGTCAGAGGACATAAGTCTCAGTAATCGTCCAACAACGTCAATGGAGCTTCGTTGATTTACACCAGCTGAGGATCAAACCCCTCCCTTTCCTCTCCCATATTTAAGATATTTTCCAGACTTCAGACATATTCAGAGGAGGGAGTTGATGGCTCCTGGGTTGTTGAAGAGGTTCCAGCTTTGGTCCTGGCCTGGAGTAACATGAATATGGTGGCTACCCTCTCTCTGCCTCTACGTGGAAAAGCCGCGCTCCCGCGGTTTGCTGGCCGTCGAGCTGGCAGACTGACTGGGACAGGCATTAGCGAGCCCACACACATGCTGAAGGTCTCTTCAGTCTGAGATGTGGCTCCGTCACCATTTCTCTGGCGGCCAGCACAAGCACGCTCCCGCATATGCCATCTCTGCTCCGTAGCATGCTATGGACCCCACCGCCTTGGTTCTTCGTTTCTCCAGCTGCAACAAAATCCAGCTCACTGAAGCTTTGCATGGTCCATCTCAGGGCTCACCTCATCCCTCCTCAAGCCTTTGCCAAGCAGGACATCACTGCCACGGAGCCGGCGGAGCAGGAGCGGCACTGCACTTGGGATGCACCCACTGGGGACCAGAAAACCCAGCCACCTAGACCGCGGACCTGCCTATCTGCAAGAAAAAAGACACCCACGAGCATTGAGGCAACCTCGGTTTCGATGCGTAACAGTGAAAGTTTATTCTGAGCCCAGTGTTTTGGTCCGGGCAGCTGGGCCAGTCTTGAGGGGAAACGCAGTTAATATTGCTGATAGCTGGATCCAATTTATAAGGCGCTCAGCAGAGACAATCATCAGGGAAGGAGACAAATAATCTTCAGGCAATTAAATTTAATTGTTCCATCTGAAGATTATTTATCTCCTTGCCTGATGAATGTCTCCTCGAAGCGCCTAATAAATTGGATCCAGCTATCACTGATAGTGGCTGCTTTCCCCTGGCAGCAGGGAAGGGTGTGGAGAGCAGAGCAGTGCTCAGCTCTGTGTGTTGCTTAAGATCTGTCACCTCGAAACATCTTTTTAGCAGACTTGAAAGTGTCCGCAGGCTTTATCAATACACTGCTCTTATACAGAGAGCTTGGCAGTCCTGGGCTAGATCGTGCAAGAGCTCCCAGACCAAGGTGCTGGGTGGAACGAGATCCCACGTATTAGGTTATAATATCAGGCACCAGTGAAGATGTGGAAATCTCTCTGTCTGTCTGTCTCCACTTCATTAGCTTTCGGTCTGGCTGTTCGCGAAAAGGGCCGAGGAGGAGGAAGCCCTGCAGGCTGGAGTTGGCTGAGAGCTGATCTGCCAACAGCACAGGAGTTTGGAGAAGGGTTTCCCGTGGGATTGTGGAGCACGGCACCGCTCCTGGGAGCTCCCCCGGGGCTCTCCATCCCTGCCAGTGAACATCTTAAGCCCCGAGCAGGTCAGTTTATCGCTGGGGCAAGACCTGTCTTTTTTAGCCCACTTCTCCTCCCATTGCAAATACCGTACTTGTCTTTGCAGTTGGCCCTTTTTCATGCGTTTGCTTGTTTGTAGCCTGCATGGAGATGGGTCTGCACTGGTTGGAGGGCCCACGTGCTTCCAACAGGCAAAGGAAGGTTGGCCCAGGTGAATTAAAGTGAAGAAAGTCTTGGAAAGCAGCACAGTCAGGAGGTCATCCCAGGAAGGGGGAAGAGGCATCGGTGAGGAGTGCGTGGAGCTCTTCTCCTGAGAGAAAAAGAGTAACTGCAGCACAAGTTATGCTCTGGATGGTCTGATTTCCAGGAGACGGGATGCGTAATCCTCATTTGAGATCATTTAACCACCCAGACAATGGATTGCAGCCGTGCTCATGTTCCCAGAGCTCCTGATGGCCAGGTCACTTGACCTGTGAATAGCCTGTGCTCTGCGTGTCCGCAGCCTGTTATGAGAGCTGATTGCAGGCTCAGGACAGCGGTAAAAGCCTTGGGAGTCTGTGGGTGTTCTGAGGGACTGTGTGGCTTTCTAAAATCGGGTCTCTATTCACCATCCAACCGTTGAATAGTTCAGTAGTATTTAATTAGCATACAATAACTGTCCCATTGAATTTGATGGAATACATCATTTTGGAATGCTATTTACAGTGCTAGTTTTCTTACAGAAATCCATGTGTCAGAGCTTTATCCATTATTATAGTCTTTAAAATAGGCAGATGTGCCTTTCATGGCCAACTGCATGTTTTATTAATGGGCTAGAACTATCAGATGTATTGTAAATCATGGGACGTAGCCACCAGTCTGGTGCTTCTCTCCTCCAAAGTCCCGAGGCAAGTAAGCTTAATTGACTGAACGGCTTGTAACGAATCGTGGGGCACATGCTCACTTCCCTGCTGTAAAAGCAGGTTCCTCTAACCACTGGCAGCTCTCTGCCCTGCCACCACTGCCTCTCCTCCTGGACCACATCTGCTCCCCTTTGCCTGCTTTGGAGGGCATGCAAACCTCCAGTTGGCACATGCAAACCTTCACATTTATGTATAGATAATATAATTAACATGGGCTGCTCTGCTCCCTCGACTGCCTCTTTTCCCTCCTATGGTTCATCTGTCACCCGCCCCTCTCCGCTCCAACCTCTGCCTTCCAAAGTCAAGGGCAGGAGCAGGGGACCGGGTCCCCTCCAGCAGAGCCGCATTCCCCAGGTCCCTTCTTCATTCAAGCCCTCACACTTTGCACACGTTGCACCCAATTGGGTCCTGTCTCACTCGAGCCAACAGAGCAGCATCTTGCTTCATTTGAATATTAACTAACAACTTAAATGAGCTCTTTTGGCGGGGTTGAAAATACTGCATGGGTGATCACACCATTGGAAATAACCAGGAAAGGCAGGGGAGGGACACGCCAAAAGCGAAAGCCAACTTCAGACTGAAGGTTTTGTTGAAAAGCGTTTGGCAAAGACACGCTGCCTGCAGTCAGAGCCTGCCCAGCGAGCTCCAGGCACGTGGCAGGGCTAGCAAGGGCCCGTCCGGGACTGCTAGCCTCCGTGCGAGCGCCAGGACTGTGCCCAAGGACATCCCGGCCAGAGGCTCCGCTTC
>NW_009226489.1:23874-33416 GCF_000690835.1 Fulmarus glacialis | reverse complement strand
TCATCCTCGCCTACTTCCTGATGCGACCAAGTTTTGCCAGGAGCAGCCTCCTCCCCTCCCGCACGCTCGCCCCAGCGCAGGAGCTCCCTCGGGATGCTCCCAGCAGAGGTTCCCCAGCGAGCGGCTCTGCTGCTCTGCGCCAGCCAGCGTGCTGTGGAAGCACCAGCAGAGCACCCGGACCCTCTTCTGCAGACAAGCCTGGCAGATTTTATGCCTGGCTGATGACAGAAATAATACCCTGTTGCTGCTAACAGGGAGCATAGCCAGCGACAGGGCTCGCTAAAGAGGGGTGAGAGTGTTTTTGGAGGGCATCTGCAGTGAGCACAGGTTAGCTGCAGCACTACACAACTGGTGCTTGGGATGATGCTGTGTGCAATGGCATCTTATGTGGATGAAGAATGAGTCTGCAGTCTCTGAGGGTTGCTCCTGAAAGAGGTGTGGAGATCCCCTGTCCGCAAAGGGAGGTGTTCTCCATGGCTGGCTTCGCAGAGGTGTGAAGGACGAGCCTTTGGCCCAGGCAGTGGCATGCTCCTGACTGCTGCTTAGCTGCTGCTCCCCAGCAGCATCAGTGTGCAGGAAAAGGGATGGGGGAAGGCTAGAAGGAGACCGTTGTGGCTGGAAAGCACTCAAAGATCTGGGAATAACAGGAGCAGCCCATGGGCAAAGGGAGCCATGGCGGATTGCAGATGAGGAAGGTGGCAAGGAGGAGGGAGAGCAGGGTTGTGCATGACCATCTCTCTCCGTGCATCTGTAATGATAGCACTGGACGTGAGCGCAATACTAAAATCCTAGATCTGTGCGTAATACTCCACTGGGGACAGATGTCCTCTCTTGTTTTGTACACTGTAAATGCAATATCGGTCCCAAACCCAAATGATTCCCCCCATCCAGCACCGTCCCCCCTCCCATCAGCTGCAAATGGCACAGATGGCTGGAAAAAAAGAATAGCTATTTTTAAAAAACAAAAAAAACCCCAACCCTGTTATTTCTGCATTTTTTCTGCGTGAGGACACTTCCTTCCTTCCAGGAGAAATCAATCCAGTACCAAAGTGTTAACCGCTTCCCAGCCGTCTCCTCCATACAAGGTGAAGTTGTGCTGGCCCCTGGCAAACGCCCCACCTCACTGCACTCCCAGGCTGCCCTTCCTGGCCCTGCAGCTCGTGGATTGCCCCTTGTTCCCCGGGGAGAGGGACGGAGGAGGCTGGAGGCACAGGCGAAGTCATGGCGAGCCTTCAGGAGGGCCATGCGGGTTGCAGGAGATGCTGGACGGAGAAGGCTCCAGTTGCGCAGCAGAGCAGGAGAGGGTGAAGGAGCTCAGCCCGGCTGTGTGCGCAGTTGGCTTCCCAGCGGATCAGGAGCAGGATGCGTCCTTGGCAGGGACAGCCCGCTAGCAGCTCAGAGGGGCTGGATGGGCTTGCCAGCAGACCGCGTCCTCATGGGACTGCAGCGCGCTGGCAGGACATACCTCCTAGCAGTGCCAGGGACAGGCTGAGCATTACCTGCTCCTGCACGCGGGCTCCTCACGTGTCCTCACCCAGCTCAGCAGACTCGCTGGAGGCTTTGGGGTCTCCTGTTGGAGGTTTTTAGGAGCCTCAGAAGGGGAGTGGGGTGCAGAGGTGGTTTGGATGCTTTGGAGAGCCTCTCAGTGCTTGCTGGTGCAAGTCTGCCAGCAAGGGTTGTGTTTCTCACCATGAGCAAGTTCCTAGCAGGACGTGGAGTTCCTCTGGCCATGCCCCAAGCAATTTCAACTCTCTGATAGAGGTTAAATCCACCACCTGGAGAAGAGCCACCAACAAGGAGTTGCCTTCCCCTTGCCTCGGAGAAAAATGCTTCAAGCACTGGGAAGCCCAGTGGTCCAGACCTGCACTGGATCTTCTGCGGGACCTGGCCCCGGGCAGGGAGAGCCACCCAGAAGCTCTGCAGGAGGTAGGAGCAGACACGATGCCATGGGTAAGCAAGGCCGAGAGGCAGCTGGGGGTACTTGGCTGTTCCGGTGGCCAGGGGAAGAGGGGTGCAGAGGGATGTGTGGGCAATGGCCAGCAGCGCTGTGCTGAGAGGTCTCCTGCACAGGAAGGAGCAGGGAGGCACCAGCAAAGGTGCATCAAAACACAAATCAAAGACCCACGTTCAAAATCCTCCATTTAAAGAGCAGCCATGAAAAACAAGCGCTCCCCGAGGCTTTGAGACCCGTCTTGTGATTTAGGGGAGGAAGAGGGGATCCCCTTGTGATCTTAGAGCTGTTGGGAAGTGGAGAGAGGCTCTCAGCCCTTCAGTCCCCCTTAGACTGCCTACGGTAGGGATGGGGGTCCCTCAGCACCCGAATGACAAGTGGTTTGTTTCCACGGGACTCCGGAGGTGGTGCTGCTTGGTGAGCATAAGCTCCGTTGGCTCACCCTGGCCCGAGCGTTGCCCCCTCCCCTGTGCCCCGAGGTGCATGGTGGTGAGAACCCGTGTGCGAGAGTGGGGCTGGCCCCGCTTTGCAGGGGACATGCTCCTCCCGCATGTCCTCCAGGCACCATTTCACAAGAAATTCCAGGAAAGGCCCCAGATATACTTTGGATTATACTTGGATTTTGCTGGTGGAAGAACTGTTGGCAGAGGGCTGCTGCCTGCAGAGCTCCTTGGGCCCCTGCCTGCAGGAGGTTGCGGACAGGGACCCCATGCTGGCACAGACCCGGGTGGGATGAAACCCTCCCGAGGGTCTGCTGATGCCTGGGGGGAGGCAAGGGATGCTGAGCAGCACAGGGAAGGAACAGGACAGAGGGGCTGGGAGCGGGGAGTGCTGCAGGACCCTCCAGCATGGCCATCCCCCTTGGGCCATGTGCAGCTCCCTTGGCGAGATCCCCATGCAAGGGGAGCTACCTTACTGGGATCCTCCATCCAAGGAGAGCTACATTACTGGGATCCTCCATCCAAGGAGAATTACCTCAGGGGATCCTCCATCCAAGGAGGGCTACCTTACTGGCATTCTCCATTGAAGGAGAGGTCCCTTGGCAGGACCCTGTCCTGTGCCTCCTCAGGATCCAGCTGCCCTTGGGGCAGCACCTTGGCTGGAGGGATGGTACCTCTGCCCGGCTGCCCCCGTCTTGGGAGGGTGTGGGAAATGGGAGATGATGGGGAGCTTGGGAGGAGCAGCACGGGTATGGGGACGGATGGGGATCAGGAAGGATCAGGACAGGCTGAGGGGATCGGGAGGGCTGGGAGGAGCAGGGGCAGGGGGCTGTGTGATTTGGGCCGAGCTGGGGGTCTGGGCTGTGGGGCAGAGCTGAGGGGGTCGGGAGCTGGACCTGCCGGAGGGCTGCGTGGGGGCTGGGGGGGACAGACCGAGGTGCACGCGGGGGCTTTGTGTGCACAGCCCGCACAACAGCTGCCGGCAGTATGGTTGGCTCCAAAGCTGGTGTTGACAGTCCTTCACTTTTATGGGAACTAAATTTACCCAGACACACGCAAAATCAAAAAAAAAAAAAAAAAAAGGGAAAGAAAAAGATGGGGGGTTGGAATTAAAATAAATTGCAGCAGCGCCGGCATCTGCTCCTTTGTGGCGCAGTCTGGGTTACGGAGAGGGGAGGAGAAGTCCCCAAAAGGGAGTAGCACTGGTGTTTACTGCAGTCCCGAAACATCCCCCGCTTGTGAGCCGAGTGTGTTTTCACCGTGTTGCCCCAGGAATGCTTGACATCCAAGATGCCAAAGAAATGTACCCATTCCATAGAAAATGAAAGCCCAACCATTTTCCATGGGTTGGTCAGCGGGCATGTTTGCTAGCTTATAGGGGCAATGATGCACTGCGTTGTTAAGGGAGAGGAGATCTGCTGGGAGCAAAGAGGCTCCGACAGGAGAAGGACATGATACTTGAAGCTTTTACCTCCTTCCTTTTAAGATGCTCTAGAACTTTTGCTTAGAAGTTTGGTTAATTTTTTATTTCTTTTCTCTTCCCTCCCATCCCCCAAGCCAGAGACATGCACTGTGGTGATGGTGTTTTCCTTTTGTTGGTTGGTTTCTTGTATTTGGATGCCTTGTCTCCTCCAAGTCCAAGGCAGCAGACCCAAAATGGGACTGTCCGTTTGGTTGGCTAAGAAGATTTCCAGGTCAAGCTTCCACGGTGGTTCTTTTAAAGGCAGAGATGCTCTGGAAGATGCCATTTAAAAATATTCTGTGCCTGGTGCCACTTGGGTACATCTGCAAACACTGTGAGCTCAAAGGGCAAGAGCCACACACCTGGGCGTTGCATACTCATGTCTCCATCGGCAAGCATCACAGTGCGGGCTTGCCCTGCCTGCTGCGCATGCAGGCTGCAGGCATCAGCAAACCTGTATTCCCAAGGCACAGCCCGGCTGGTACCGAGGGGTGTCTCTTCATCCAGGGTGGCTTGGAAGAGCAGGGACGCTGGCAGGTCATGGTGGGTCCGGTGCTGGCTCGGCACAGGGGGTAGGGAGGCAGCCGGGAGAGGGTCCTGGCACGAGCATCCGTCCGCCTTGCCTCAGCAGCCCGCTGCAGCATCGTGTTGCCTCTCTGCAACAACACAGACCAGGCCCAGACTTCCATTCAGAAGATAAAAAAACATCCTTATTTTTAAATATCGCCACCACTTTCATGGACATTTAACACTGTAAACAAACCTTGCAGCCATGGTTTACAGAGAGCCTACTTGTCAGCAGGGTTTGTCTGCTGGCCCCCCCGGCAGCTGCAGATGCATGCTGTTCCCCGAGCTGTTTGATTAAACTGGTGCCCAAACAGAGGAGCAGAGGAAAAGGTTTTGATGGTTTCGTGTGCGGCTAGAGCGGAAGAAAACCAGTGCGAGTGGGCACAGTTTTCAGAAGTTCAGGAGATCTCTATTTTTAGCTGCCTGCCGTCTGATTTTTCCAGATGACAAGTGCGCTGCTCTTTCTAAAAATTGAATTCTTCTTGGGTGTTTTTGGTTTGATCCCTAATTTTTTAATTAAAAGGAAGATGCTGAAAACAATTAGTCACTTTTAAAAATTGTAGCCAACAGTTTCTTTTGCTTCATTCAGCTGTGATGTGACTGGGGCCAGAAGTTATGCTCTGGGCGGAGGTGGGAAACCAGGGTGGCTGGCACCGATTTGGCATTTAGTGGGTGTGTAAAATGAGTGAAAATTATACCAATCTGGGAGTTATTCTCTGAGGAGTAAGCACAGCCTCCAAGATGAACTCTGAAGTCCCACCAGGGCTGGACTGGGCTGGGGATGCGGCTTGCGATGCTGCAGCTTGTGCTGAAGTATGTGCGCGTTTGAAGTGCGAGGATGGCAGCTCTTCCAGTCCTGCGGTTACTGTTCCTGCTCCGTGCGCTCATCTTGCACACACGAGTGCCTTCTCGCCACTCTTCTGCCCAGCTTTCCCGTGCAACACAGCTCATCTTACTTGTTTGTAGCACTGAGAGGTTTGGCCCAGGCTGTCCCATGGGGGTTGTATGTGTTTTACTTCTTGCAGTAGCAGGCTGGAAGTAGCCTGGTAACTCCAGTAATGCCACCAGTGCAACAACGTTGGCTGAAGCGAGAGAAAGATGGACGTGGTACAGGGTGATGGGTGCTTCATGCTCCTTCTTTTGTGGATGGCAACCCTTGCTGTGCGCAGCAAAGGAGAAAATCTGATGGCAAATCCAGTTGCTGGTATATATAGTCCGTAGCATTTAAATAAGCCTGTATCTTTTCTGCTTTACAAGGAGCTGAAGGCTAGTCGCACGTCGGGCTCGGTTAGGACAGCAGTGTTGCCAGCAAGCGTGGCACTCATGCTGGTGTTTTCCCATCAAAGCCCCAGCTCCTGGAGTCATGCGATGTGGCAAGGGTTTCTGTTTTCGCTGGAAAATCTCCCAGGCCTCCCAGTTGTGGAGAAAACTGGTCCATCAGGAAAGAAATGCAAAGAACCCAAATGTGTTTAATTACCTCCTGTAATCGGAGCTCTGGTTTGGGTGGCCGAGTGAATCCCTGTCACCGCTGGCAGCACCTCCGGCTGCAAACCTGGAGCAACTCTTTGAAACCCGGTATGGCCCCTGTGGTTAACGTGGCGTCCGTGAACATGCCTCTGGCCACAGAAAGGCCAGTTTGCTTTTGCAGCCCCCGGGAAGGCCGCTACATCGCCCGAGCTGGGGGAGGGCTCATGTGCAAACCGGGCTGCGGCAGGTGTAGGAAACCAAAGCCTCCATCCCCTTCACATCCCAGGAGCGCAGCGGATGCTCATGGGCTCCAACCCTCCAGTTCAGCTGCTGCGGGCATCCACCCACCCCTCCGTGCCGTGCCGCCCCGGCCCCGTTCACACACACCCGCAGCCCGAGTGCTGGGAGGTATGGGCAGCCCAGAGGCAGCAGGCACGCTCCTTCGCGGGACTTCAAAGCGAGCTCCTTTGTGTGCGTGCATGTTTGTTCCCCTCCCCTCGGTACGGCTGCTCTGATCGATGTGACATCACCTAGAGACGACGCGGGGGGACCGGACCCCACCATTGTCCCCGGGCTGGGAGGCGATGTCCGTCTCCTAGGAGGTGGGAGCTGGGGCTCGCTGGCATGCTTTCATCTCCCTGACCTGCCCCACTGGTGAGAGGGCTCTTTCCAAGGCACCGGCCTGGGGAGAGGCGTCCCCACTGCACAGCAGAAGGGACACGAGTGAGAGACAGACACGCTCACAATGTTTAAAGACATCATTAAACGCCCCTGCCCTGGAAGCCTGCACTTGCCAGCTACACCCATCTGTTGCTTTTCATTAAAGAGAGCCTGCTCCTTTCGGAGGTGTGCGGGTGTGTGCAAGTGCGTGCAAGTGTGTGTGTGCTCAGCTCCTCCTCAGCACCCTCCATCTCCGCATCCAAGGAGAAGGAGGGCGGGAGGCAGCCCACAGCCTCCTGCTTGCTGGGAGCTGCTGGGTCAGGGCTGGGAGCCATCCCAGGCGCACAGGGACAGGGATGTGGGAGCCTCCAAGTTATCCGAGGGTGGCAGGGAGGAGGTGGCAGTCCTGCTTGGATCCCACAGAAAGCAGACCAGCGTCTTCCCAGACTGGGAGAGAGAAGGCGACCTGAGGCTGGATGGTGGAGGAGGAAGACTCCATCTGGGCAGGGGATGGAGTAAGGCTGAGGAACCCGTTTCTTTCTGCAAGGGCCAAAATTTTGTAGCTGATCTTTTTTTAGCTTTGTAGGGGCAGGGGACTTGTGACCCACTTTAGGCAGTGGCCAGGGACCCCCAAACTTTCCTGTGCTGTAACAGAAATGGAAGGGTCAGTGAAGGACAGTTCCCCACACAGCCTGGACCCCTTTCCTTCCTGCCATGGAGGAAATCCCCCAAATTAGCTGATGGGGGAAGTTCCCCTTGCCTTCCACCTTCAGAGAGGCAGATGGAGGGGTGGGACCGGGGGGAGAAGAGGACTTTCTCTTTCAGAAGCTGGCTGGAAGGGAGGAGCAAGCAGCTGCCTGCCCCACGAGCAGGAGGAGAGGACGCAGACATGGTGCATGCACCTTGGCCACAGCCAAGAGTGGTCTGCAAGCCACCACGACAGAGAAAAAGTGGCGTTTCGATGCCTGGTCCTTGCCTTGCTTCCCACCACAGCCAGCTCTGACTGGCAAGCTGTGGCTGGGATGGCCAGCCTGCCCCATCATCTCCTGGTTGAAAGGAGAGATGCCAACACCCCGGTGCAGTGCCTGGCTTCCCCCAGGGACGTGCTGGGGCAGGGTCCGTCCTCCTCTGGAGGGCAGGGCACCCACTTGTAGCCCGGTTTTGGGCGAAGTGGGTGAGGAGGTGATGGAGCTGGGCTCCCTGGGGCCCCTGTGGGCTCCCACCCGGTCCAGGCTGCCGTGTCGGTGCAGCTAGCAGCAGGCTCCCTGCAAAGATCAAACACAGCTGAACAGAGGCAGGCAGGCAAGCTCTATTTGCCAGCAGCAGCTGAGCAGGCAGGGACCCCACTCCATCGTCACAGCCCTTTGCCTCTTCTTCTGTGCTCCATCTCCAGGACCACCACCCCAGCGAGAGGGACACACCAGCAGGGAAACCCAGGGTCCCCCCCGTGCTGGACCTCAGGGCTCTGCACAGCACATCCCTGGCCCTACAGCAGGAGACACCCCTGTGCCCACCCTGTCTGATACAACAGGGAAGGTGTCTCGGGGAGGATATTTGTCACTTAGGCTGGAGCCAGGCACAAGTGACTCGTGCTGTCTGCCCCCAGGCGATGCCGGGTGGTGAAGGGTCCCCACTGACAGGGTAGACTGGCAGAGCTGAATGCCCCCCTTGGGCCCACCAAGGCCCTGCTACCTTTGGGGCTCCGCTGCGGAGGGGAGCATCCCCCAGAAGGTGGCATCCACGCATAGCGGGGTCAGAGGGCTTGGCTCTAGCAGTGTTGGCAGGACAATGTCACCATCCACCCGGAGCAAGGAACAGGGCAGGTGGGTTGGGGTCAGGTCTGGGGGGAGTGCCCAGTATACTGTCGATAAGATGGGTGCATGTGAGGGGGCAGATGGAAAGGTGGAGAGGAAAGGACAGTGGTTTGAAATCTCAAATGCAAAGGGATTCCTGTTCCTGCCATGGTTATCTGGGACCATCCTTAAAGAGCTGCTGCTACTGCTGGTAGGGGGCAGATGGAAAGGTGGAGAGGAAAGGACAGTGGTTTGAAATCTCAAATGCAAAGGGATTCCTGTTCCTGCCATGGTTATCTGGGACCATCCTTAAAGAGCTGCTGCCACTGCTGGTACCCTTCCCCATTTCCCCCACCAAAAGAGCCACTGACTTTCCACAGCATCCAATCTGCGGGCAGGAAGATGGGGTCTGGACCTTGACAGTCTGTAAGTCAAAGGTGCCCTTGATACTAGCCATAAACAAGTGATGCTCTCAACGTAATGACGGACTTAATGATAATGATTGAGGCCATCTCCTGTGAGCATAAAGGCCTGAGCTGAGGAGATCACTTCACTCTTCCACTTGTGGTCTCTCTCAGAAACTCATGCCAAGGACCGGCAGCTGCTGAAAGCAGGTGGGTGCAAGGCATGTCAGGACTCTTCAGGCTCACACCAGAAGTAGGAAGCTCTTCACTGTCAGCTGGAAATTTTTCCACGTCATCCCAACAGGAGATCTAGCAAGTCTTGCCATGTAGGCAGCCTGCCCAGGAAGGCTTCATAAAGCGGCTCCATTTTGCAGTGACGTGGAGCAGTGTGGGTTTTCCCCCACTTGCTGAAGCAGTTTACCTCCAGAGCCATGCAGGGAGAAGGGCCGGGGGCAGGAGAGGTGAGCTCTGGCCAAGTGCCCACATCCCCTGTACTCCCCTGTGTCCTACAGCCAGAGTATCTCAGTGCCGTGCTCTGCCTGACCTGTGATGGTGGAAACAGTGGTGAGATGCCTGCGCTGAGCAGTGACAGGGCTCTCCCAGGCAGAGGCTGGACATCTGCATCTTGCGCAGTGCTGGGGAAGGCCTCAGAGTCTGCCACTCACCACCTCTTGGAGGCACAGGGCAACCCTGCCTGGCAGGAGGAAGAACATCAGGAACACAAATTGCTCAGGGACTGGGCTTGCATCACTCTTCAGGTCTGCAGATGATGCCCAGAACTGGTGTCACTGGGAGGGT
>NW_009226489.1:3001-23854 GCF_000690835.1 Fulmarus glacialis | reverse complement strand
GGAAAGAGTCTTTTGCATGATGCAAGGGAGGGAGGTCTGGAGAGCCAGAGCAAGGTCTCCAACCGTGACAGCCTGTGCAGCTCAGCTCCGGGACGGGGCCAACATGCAGGGAGGGTTTTAATCTAGATTTGTACTTGGCAATCCAACACTAGCATGTCGCACTGCCTGGGACATATCGGCCTGGCAGATGAGCACGAAAATGCCCATCGCTTGCCTCTTCTGCCTCCACGGCGCAGTGGTGCTCAGTGCTACATGTGCAGAAGGAGCAGGGCAGGGTGGCAGCAGCTGAATTGCTCCTCCAGCCAGTCTCTCCCCCTCGGTGCACGCTGCCCCAGCAAGCCCAGGCTGCCCCATGGAGAGTGGGACCCCGTTTGGGGGCTCTCTGATCTTCCTTATTGCACCCCGGGGCTGCCTTCCTGGACCACCACAATGCACTCGCACTTCACACCCACATGGCGAGCGGGGGTTGTCCCCACACCCACCAGCTTGTGAGGGGGTGGCCAGACCCCCAGCTGAGCTTGCGTCTCACCGAGGCATTTTGCACCTTCTCCCCACCCAGCCAGCCCCCGGGGTGCAGTGGGGACCCATCTACGCTGGAGAGCAGAGAGCTCTTGGGATAGAGCTGTCATGGCCAGTCCTGCATTTACAGACCAAGACAAAGTCAATCTACATTATTTGCTGTTGGGATTAATGGGTAGGGGAAGCTCTTCTTGGAAAGGACTGGACTTAATTATCAGCACATCGCTAGCTAGCAAGCTATCTCCTAAGCTGGGAAGCTCTGAGCTGATGCAATCAGTCACTTCTAACAAGGTGGGCTGTAGTTTACCTGGAAGATTTACGGTTTCTGATGGGCAGTGCAATTCTCCATGGCGTGAAGGAATTGAGCAATTGCTGCTGTGGAATGTCATCTGCATCTGGCAAGAAAAAGAGAGCCAGTGCCTGAACGTGGCGCTGGAGAGGCTGCTGCACATGCAGAGCGGAGAAGAAGGTGATCTGGGCATAAAGTGCATGATATATAGTAGAGCATGCTTAGATGAACATCTCATGTCCAGCCTAGCACTCAAAAGAGTGGGATGTGTGTTACGCGCGTGGCCTCAACTTGCATGCTGCACACTTCAGCTGAGGCACGGATCAGCAGCGAGACCAGGTGCGTTGTCATCTTCTGAAAGCATGGCAGGAGAGGCTCAGAAGCTTTGAACCATTGCCCTGGGGTCTGCTGCTGCCCTCCTGCCTGCCTCCCCCTGGCTCTGCTCCGTCCTGACATGCATGGGATGAGGTCTGCTCCAGATACGAGTGCGTGGGACTTGGCCAAGCAGTCCCCGTGCATGCCGCACAACCGAGCTCGGCCTTGGGCTCACTGAGAACAGGGACTTTTCATGAGTCACTTGGAGGAAGGAAGCATTGTGCTACGAAATATTGTATGTCCATCCCAGAAGGAAACGTGGTTATGAAGGTGTGGGAAGCCGTGCTTCGGTGATAGGAACGTGAGAGGAAGCCTGAGCGAGATGGCTTAGGGTTGGACTCTGCTGGTAAAGGTGTATAGGAAAGCTGCCAGCCTGATTTCCCATAGCAGCAGCAAGCAACAGACTCTGAAGATCCAATGTGGAGCAGGGCAGACGGGAGCCTAGCAGGCCCAGACGAGCTTGCCGAGTCAGCATGAGCAGGGCCAGTGCTCCGTAGGTCTCTGGACTCCAGGGCAGCAGCAGGTGATGCAAAATGATACCGCGGGACCATGGGCTCTCCCCACCTGGCCAGCCAGAGCTCCCATGATGTACCACCACACCTGGGCAACCGGCATGGCTATTCGATGCTGCAAAGATGCCAAAATAATGAGCTTTATCCTTACGAGTTTGTCCAGAGCCGTTGGTGCTTCTGACACGGTTGCTGCGACAAAATTACAGTGAATGGCTGATTTGGAGGCATTTTTTTTCCTTTTTTTTCAATCCAACAGAACCTAAGAGAGAGTCAGGCTCCAGGGAGCACCTCAGCCCCCCAGGATCCTGACACCCTGGCCCCTCGTGCCAGCAGGGTTTCGCAGCATTCGCTGCCCGTGGGACATTCCCCTCTCTCCGTGCAGTGGGAGGACGTTAGCAGGACAGGGATTGGGAAAGGCCCCGTGTTTTGCTTGGCTTGAAGGAGGAACCCTTGTAGTGAGGGAAATAGGGGCAGTAAAAATGACTGCTTGGGTAGAGAGGGAGGCGCACGGGCCACGGAGCTGATGTCAAGGCACTGGGGGCTGTGGGAGTCTTCCCCCAGCTCGGCTGGGCTTTGATGGAGGAGGAAACGGGCGGCCCGTGGCACTGGC
Source organism: Fulmarus glacialis (assembly GCF_000690835.1). Classification (NCBI taxonomy): domain Eukaryota; kingdom Metazoa; phylum Chordata; class Aves; order Procellariiformes; family Procellariidae; genus Fulmarus; species Fulmarus glacialis. Next base: position 21,549 of record NW_009226489.1, on the reverse strand, counting down.
AGAGCCCAGGAGACCGCGCTGGCAGCACCCGAGCTGCTGCCCTTGGAGGTGATGATGTCTCCGGGTTGCGATTCCCAGCAGGATCCGGAGCCCTGGCCCTGCCTGCAGCAGCGCGCTCCTCTCCTCCCCTCCTCTCCTCTCCATCTGGTCTCTCCTGAGCTTCTGTTTTGGACCCTTCTGCGTTTCCCGTTCCTCCCCCTGCCCCGCGCCCTGCCCTCCCGGGACTGGAGCTGCGGGGGCAGGCGGCAGGCAGCGAGGGGGGGGTTAACTGCGGCGCAGCCCTAATGCAATCCAGCGCCTCTATCTAGAGCTCTGTATTACTGGCTGCCGTTACCATACTAAATTGTATCTGCGCTTCAGGAAAAAAAAAAAAAAACATATCTCATGCTGTCTCTAGAACTGGCTTTAAAAAGGATTACACATCAATACCCAGCCACCCTGCTCACCCCCACCCTCCGCCACCATTGTTCTTTCTAAGGCGCTCCTCTCACTTTGATGATGATCACTGGCAGAGTTTCAAAACGATGTATTATATCCGCCACCATTGTTCTTTCTAAGGCGCTCCTCTCACTTTGATGATGATCACTGGCAGAGTAAAATCTTCAAAAAAAAAAAAAAAATCCAGTTGCCATAACGTAATGCAGATTTTTGTCACCGCTCCACGGCTTCTGCTTTCAATTTCCAGTGAGGGGGAGAGACTTGGTCGCAGTCAGATGGAGACCAGCTCGCATCCCCACTCCGTGGGCCCCCAGGCAAAATCCCTGGAATTTGTTCCTTACTGTTTGAAGGCAAAGCCGAGGGAGGAGAGTGCAGAGGGGCGAGAGGGGGGAGGAAAAGGAGGTGCCAGTCCCTGGGGCAGATAGGCACAAACCCAAGCTGTGCCCCAGGTAGAAGTGGCAGCACATCTCTGGAGCTCACCCCGGGCTCAGCACACCTGAGTGGGGATGGGAAAACTCACGGAGGAGCGGTTTTCCGTGCAGAGGTTGGGGTTACCATCCTGCAAGGTTTTGAGCAGTGATGGTAGGTCTCAGGTGGTTTTAGGCTTTTGATGTAGCCTGTCTGTCTGTCTGTCCTGCCTCGAACCCAGCATCCATCCATGGCGCTGCTTTTTGCTCCCACTGAGCACCTGCCGCTGGGAGCAGCTGAGCATCAGCCCGGCTGCAGCCTCCAGTTAGGGGACTGGGAGACCTCCGAAGGCTGGGAAGGCAGGACAGGCTGGGAGGACCTGCCCGCAAACACCCTTGTCTTGTGTTGGGTGCCAGGGCTCTGGCTCTGCCTGCGAGAGCCCCTGCCTGCCCCGTCGCTGCTGCGCCTGCTCGTGCATGGCCCACTGCAGGCGGGTGAGAAGAGCAGTCTCTGCCAGGTAAAGCTCCACAGCTGAGTTCAACTGTTTGCTGCCTACCTAGTGGGCTGTCATCCTGCCCAGAGCTGCTCTGCTCATGTTTGCTGTCACAAGGCGAACAATCTGCTGCTGGGATCAATGCAAAGAGCAACCCAGGTACTCCGGTATATGGCACCGTGACATTAATTGACCAGTTTACTCTCCATCTGCTGTCTTAGAAGAAGGTTTTGCAGCTGCAGAGGTTTGGGAGGGTGCTGGGATAGTATTCTTGAGCATAAAAAGACCTGGGACACTTCTGAAAGGGCAGTGACACAGGGGCCATAACCCACCCGCTGCAGTCTCCCCGCAGAGCTTGAAAACCAGGTGGGCTTTCCCAAGGCTTGCGGCCCAAGTATGAGGTTGCCGCACGCTGTCACTGCCGTGGTGGGAGGGACGGAATGCAGCTCTCCAAGTGAGGCATGCCTCAAATTTTTGGAGAAAAGGAGCTATTTCTGAATAGTTGAGAAGTTTCCAGGATTCATATCACAGTACTATGAGAGCAGGGCTCACTCTGAACCAGGCAGCCAGGGTCAGCCCTTGTTGCAGAGCAAAGGGACCTGGTGGTGTCCATGGCTCGGGTGCACCCTCTGCCATAGCCAGGGTGGATTTGGAGTCAGTCCATCAGGAACTTCTTGGGCTACAAAGGTTTCCTGGGCACCAAAAGCGATGTACTGCTTCAGTGAGTTTTCTTTCCCTGGTGGCACCCTGCACCTGAATGGACTGCGCCTGGTGAACGGGAAAAGCCCTGAAGTTTAAGGGTGTCCTGAGGTACCCTCACTCCTCCTGCCTCCAGAACAGACCTCACCGGACTTGCAGCTTCCCAAGTGGGAACTGCATCCAGTAACTGGAAAACTCGAGCAGACTGGGGAGAATGGGGGAATATTTTGGTTTCATTCTTGGAGAACATCCATGAGTTTGTGCAGAGACTTTTGTTTTGGAAGGGCTAACCATCTTCCACTGAGAAATGGTGACCCAACCTGTAGCGTGCAAATGCGGATACAAGTCGTCTCCAAGCCCAACATCTTCGTTTGTGGAAGCCTTCCACAGATTTCACTGGGGACAACAGCAACTGCTGGGTCTCAGTGCTCATGAACATCTTCAGTGTAGGAATATTTGGTCATCCCATGATTGACTAAGCTATGGATAGTTGGTAGGCAGCTGAACACATTTAAAAACATAAAATGACCCCTCAATCCATTGCAGATGTCAAGAAAGTACTGACTGGAGCTGTCACTGCTCATTGTCGTCCAGGAGAGTCCCTAACTGTGTCCTCAATGGCTGCCACCTCTTGGCTGGTAGCTGAAATCTCCAAATGGTAGTTATCTGGAAGGTCAGTCTGCACCCGTTTCCTGGGCCTCCACCAAGGACCACAGAAAACTGTCCAGCCTGGCCATAGCTGCTCTTCTCCCCCCGCCGGTGCTCCTCCATCCCTCAGCCCCCTGTGTGTCCTCCAGCTTGCCCTCTCCCTAGTGCTGATCTTGTGGGTCGGTGCAAAGGGTATGGCTGGGAGGTGACTTGGTGGAAAGCATCGGCTTCATGGCACTAGCTCCTAGAGCTGTCCCCGCCGTCTGATCCTAAAAGGGAGCATTTTTCGGAGAGTTATGAGCCTGTGCAAACAGGGCTTTATAAGGCAGCATCACTAATACGGAGCGTAACCTTCCTACCCACAAACATCCTGATACCCTTTCTGGTGTGAGTTTGGCTTTGTAAGCCAAGCCAATCTGATCAGGAAAATCCTGGGGAGAAAACAAACAAGGAGCCCCGGGAGGAGGCTGGAAGTCGCTTTCCAGAGTCAGAGCAGATGTTGTTTAGTAGACAATGATGCCACAGATGTGCCTTGGCTGGCTGATTCGTAAGGACATGGCAGCCTTGCCACGGGGCAGAGGGGGCTTTGTCCCCGTGCTCCCGGTTGCCCTGGCGCCGCTTCAGCACCTCTTGCCTCGGCAGTCGCTGGGACAGGCTTCAGGAGCGTCAAGGAAATGGGGGAGCCCTCCATGTCACCCTCGGTCACCCCCCTTCCCCCTCCTCAGGCCATAAGATGGCATTTCAGGGTCAGTTGCTTTTGTCCCACTGCTGGTGGAAAACCCTTTTCCCAGCTCGGCAATGCCCTGCTCCTCCCAGCCACGACGTCTGCAGCTCCACGCAGGGGGGAGAGGCCGAAGCCCCAGGGAAAGGACTCCTTTTTTAAAAATTTTATTTCCCTTCCACTTCTCAGCACTGCCGCAGCCGTGTCCGTCCCGTCCCCCCCCCGATAATGAGCTGTTGTCTTGTGCAGCATTGAGAGCTAAGTAAGCATGAAAAATTGGAACAATAAAGAAGTAGTTCTGGGACAGCAAAGCCCCTTGTTTGACAAGGCTAATTCCACACCCCCCAGCCTCATTTTCTTTCAGCCACCTTCCCCCTCCTCGCTCCTCCTTTATTAAATGAACTGGCTTTTATTGGGGTGGAAGCTGGGTTTCCTTTTCCCCTCTCGCCTCCCCCTCTGTTCACATGTAATTTGGAGAGTTAATCTCCTCAGGCAGGAAATGTTGTTTCTTTCACTCTTTCTCTCCGGCCCTTTCCATTTGGCTCTTTTAATTGGGGCCCAGACCAAGGAAATGGCCACACCACGGAGCCCGAGCAGGAAGAGGGCTGTTTCTGTCGAGGGGCCCAGAGCACCCCTTCCCACTGCCCCAGCTTGTGTGCTCCCCTTCAGTGGATGCACCCTTTGGCCAGGGATGGGGGTACCCAGCTCCCCTTGGCCAGCTGGACACCCCGGCTGGCCTGGGGAAAGCTGGGCTGGAGATGTTGGATGGCACTTCTGCTTCTTTTCTGAATTCCTTCCTGCTTCAGGTCAAGTCACCCAAAGATTTCAAGACGTAACATCACCCAGGGCCATCTCCCCCAGCTCTCCGTCAGCATGAAGGCACTTGGCTGCTAATATTTTCTGTGGAATCTCTTTGAAAGACATGACGTCGTAAAACCTCATGGTAATTCTCCAGATTTTTCTTGATGCTTTTCCCCCAGTTTCTTTTAAAGAAAATAATTCAATTTTAATGAAAAATAGAGAGCTGGGTTTCTCCTCCCACCCTCTATCTGTCTTATCTCTTTAGGCTGAAGGAGATTTACAGCAGGCCCTCTTGCTGGCTGTGAGTATGTGGGGCACGTGGCCCAGCGTGGACATTATCTTGGGTGGTGCCGGTGAATACAACTCATAGTACAAGAAAGTGATTGATAGTACTACGAGACCTGATTGCTCAACACTCACTAAATGAGGGCGTCCTTCAGAAAAGACAAGTAAAATTGCAATCCGCGCTTCACTTAAAGGCAGGGCAAGACCATGTTGAGCTTTCTTTTAACAGAGAATCCCAGGAAGCTACTGGAAACTCATGGGAGAAACCCTCCCTAGAGCAGAGCAAAGCTGGGCAGGAATAGGCACTCGGAGCCTGTGGCCTGCAGCAGCCTCTGAAGACGACGGTTTGGTGCGCACCAGCGTGTGCAGGGAAGCTCAAGGAAGCTTGAAAGGCTTGGATGGGAACAGCCTGGTCCGCTGCTCAGAGTCCTGCTTCCACCGTGCCCTTCGGATGGTGAGGTGCGCTGGGGACAAGGCTCCAGGACACCCTTTGCACCTCCTGCACCAGCCCTTGGCTGCTTCCAGCTCCTCTGGAGACCCGGACAGGGGGAATGAAGCACCGCTGCTCCCAGGCAGGACTGGGAGAGGCCGATCAGCCGCTGACGGGCTGGGAAGCTCTGGAGACTCCGGTCTCCTCCTAACCACAGTTTGGCCTGAATGTTCCCAGCTCTCTGGCAGCCAAAAGCTTTTGGATCGCTCTTTGGCACCGTTCATCACTCCCAACAGGGCAGCAATTCATGCCAGGAGGCTAATTATCATTGAATTCACTCATCCCTCTATAGATAACCTCTGGAGGAGGGGATGGGCTGGGGCTGCGCATTCATCACCTGCCATCGCCCACGGGACTCAATGCCAGTGCAGATGGCATCAGTGTCCTGCATCAGTGGGGACACGGAGGACACTGTCTGCGCTCTCTGGCTTCAGGCACTACCTGGGAAGGAGCGGCTCGGCAGGCAGCACGCAGTCCTGCTGCAGGAGAGGCATTGCCCTCCTGCAACATGCACCATGCATGGGATGATGGCCTTGGGATGCCCTGCTTAAATTCTTGCTGAGAAAAAAGGGCTGCCTGAGTGTGCCGCGCACGGCAGAGGAGACTGGGCTCTGAGAAAAGCAGCTGGATTTTAGGACTAGAGAACCAGATCCTTGGTGTGAATTGGTGCTGTCCTGGAGAGAGCAAGGATTTGCTGGTCCATACTGGGTGAGCACCCAGCCTTTGGAGCAGGATGACAAGTGGCTGAGGACGGGGGTAGCTGGAACAGGGATATCCTCACTCGTGAACCCAGACGTGTCCAGCAGGAGTTGGAGGGAGGGAAGAGAGATGTCACTGCAGGCAGAAGTAGCTGTGACCCACAGGCTATCTGCCATCTCCCCTCTCACCTATCTGGGAACACTCTTAGCCTGGTGAGGACCTCAGTCTCCAGGAAGCTCAGATCCCACTGAGTGCACAAACCAAGGGGACAGGCTTTTCTGGAAGACTTTTTTAGGCAGTGTGGGAAATCCTGCTCTTCCCCGTGCCCTGTGCCTCTTCATGGGGACTCAGGAGCAGACCCCAGGCTTTGCCTGATGATGGCTGCAGAGCATGCACGCACGGGCTGTGCATGGGTCATGGCTCTCTGACCCAGCCTCGGGGCTGCACGGGCGCTGGCTTTGCAGAGACAGGTTGATCTGTGCATGTAGAAAATGAAGGGCCGTATCCTGCCTGCAGTGACACTCAGGTAAGTCCCTGCACAGGTGCTGAGGAGTGCTACACCTTTCTTTGTGCACCTCAATATCATCTGGGTGGATGTGGTTCCTTTTATTTAAAACAAAGTAAATTACATCCCAGCAGCATCTCTTTGGGCTAACCAAGGTGCCTGGCTCCGCTTCCAGCGCAGCCTCACCCTCCAGCAGCCTCAGCCCTTCACTTCCACTTCCCTAAAGCTTGACCACCTGGACCCAGGTAAGAATGCTTGTGCCGGGCTCAGGTCATGCTGCAGAAAACAGGGAAAGGCAGCGTGTCCTGCTCGGGGCCTCCTGTGCTGGGCAGGGCGAGCAGGAGCCTCCCCAGGGCAGGGGCAGGGGCAGGGCTGGACAGGACGGGCAGCCATGCTCCCTCCACAGTATCGCAGCGTCACATGGGGCTGGACCCTGGGCTGTAGGATCCAGGCACAAGTGGGAAGCTGAGCTCTTCGGGGCCATCCCCAGCTGCCTCGAGAGGCTGCTCATGGCTCAAGGCTCAGACCGGGAACAGGCAGCAGTGGGCTCACAGGCATGGCACAGGGACAAGACAGAGGGGTTGTCCAGGGGCTCACAGGGATGACATGGTGCTGCTGGGTACAAGTAAGGCCTTTTGATGCTATCCGTGTATGGTAGGGGAGGACAAAAGGGATGCAAAACCTGTGGCAGAAGCTTCTCCTCGCAGAGCCTGGCTGAGATGGAGCCAGCCCTGGGTCGGGACAGTGCTGCTGAGCAGGAGCTGCAGCACATGTTGCTGAGCATCACTGCTGCGGGGGGACCCCAGGGCCTTGCCCTGGTGCGTGAGGCACACGGGATGATGTGTCTCACCCGCTAACCTGCCCCCGGAGGGCAGGGAGGAGAGGGTTAACCCGCTCCCCCAGGTCCTCGGCTCCATGCAGAAGATGATGCCACGCTCTCCAGCTCACCGCCTGCCGCCTTCCCCCTCCCTCCCCACTGCCCATCAGAGCTCTGAATAGGGAATTAGTTTTGCCTGCGTTTAGACCTCTTAATTAGCTATTCTTTTTGCTGGGCTGGGGAAGAGGAGGGGCAAGAGCAGACCCTCACGCACCCCCAGCTGAGCCCTGGCCCTGCTCCTGCAGCAGCACAAAGGAGCCCAGCAGGCAGAGCCATCGGAGGGCGCTGGGGACGCCAGGACCTGTCAAAGCTTGTTTCCCACCTTCCAGAGCCAACCTTTTCTGTCCCAGCCAGGAGACAGCCTGCCTTAATTGGGCTGAAAATCTAATCATTTGTACCTCCGGGCCTGGGAAGGGGGCAGGGGCGGGTGTGCAGAGCCCGCGGCCCCAGAGCGGGGCAGGGCAGCTGGGCCAGGGCTGGAAGGATGCAGGCAGTGGGAGGAGGGACAGGAGCGAGGACGAGGGGCAAGCATGTAATGGGGAAAGGCAGGATGGAGATGAGGCAGGAGAGGGGTGAGCAGAGTCCCAGAAAGTGCATTGGCTTGTGGAGGAGCTGAGAGGACACAAAATTCATTTTTTTAAGAAGTAAATTAAAAGTCATTCCTTTGAAAAGGAAAAGAAAAACCAGAAGTGAGTAACTGAAGGGTGGAAGGGAAAAAGAGCAGCAAAACATGCGTTAGCCACTTTTCCTGATCTCCATCTGCTCTGGTAACTCGACCGAGGCTGCACTTGGGGTCCTCACGTGTCCCACCAACATCCAGAGCCTGAGACGCTCCTGCACCGCGGGCGTCGTGTGTGCATGGCCCCGCTCCCATCTCGGCATCTGCTTTCTTGTTTCGGCTTTGGCACTGCTCTCCTGGCCCTTTGGTGCCGGAGACTTACCTCTCCCCCCTCAAAATAACATGTGCAAGCCTTGCCCAAAAGAGAAGAGCAGGGAAAACTATTCCCAGGAATGGCCATGCGGCTTCTGACATTGCTCATGTTCATGGGGCAACGACTGCTCCAGCAGCTGTGCTCCCGCTTTATTTCAGCTGAAGGTTTTCCAAAGCTCAGGCTGCCTGTGTTGCCTGCGCTATCAGGCTAGGGTGGGGAGGTGCCAGCCAGCGTGCTAAGCTGCGTTCAGCTCAGTCCCCACAGATTTGCTACCTACCTGCTCTGTGCAAGCCAGGTTTGCAGAGTGAGGACCAGCCCCAGGTCCCTTGCGTGTTGCCAGTGCTGCTCCTCTGCTTACACCACTTACACCCTTCCTGCTTTAAACACCTTTACACAGTGGCCGGAGGCCTCCCTGAATTCATGCTGACTGTTTTCAGGCAGTGAACTACGGACAGCAGCAGCGGACAAGCCTGAGAGCAGTGGAAGCACATCCAGGCCATCCAATTGCTCATGTCTTCTAGCACAGTTTCTTCAGTACTGGATGTTTTCACCAATACTCTCAAACCACACTTCTCTAACTGCCCTCTGTTCAACGTGAGAACACTTTGTGTCTCCAAAATGATGCACACAAACCAGGGTTCTGCGTGTGCATGGTCCCTCTCCTGGATTTTATATAAAGAAACAGTATTCTCCCCACAGTTCCTTCATCAGCTCCTCCAAGCTTTGGGCCTTATTCCTTAAGACAGTGCCTATTCATTTCTCATCTTTTTTCCTGATGATCTACCAAAAAAAAAAACCAAGCCCCAAAGTCAAAGTCTTTACCCGAATTTTATTCCTTCTCCTTCCATAGGGGATCCAGACCCTCACGCTCGTGCAGGGGAGGGCAAAGGAAACACCCCAGCGAGGAGGCTCTGCCCCATCCCATGCACCAGCCTGCCCACGCGCACGGCACCGTGGCCAACCCAGCAGCAGGGTAGCAGCTGGGCAAGCTGGTTTGAGCCACGAGCACCAGTCCCCTGTCATCACAACCAGCAAAGTTCAGTCCGCACACCGCCTGCTCCCATGCTCCCTGCCCAGCATCCTAAACCAGACCAAAGGCAGAATAACAAGTGCCAGACTAGAGAGTGCAACTAGATAAGCAGGAGAGATGGAGGCATCAGAAAAGCCTCAGACTGTGGAGCGATGGATAGGCTGACAAGGCATTACTGTCTGACACAGCGTGGAACTAAATTGTGGACTCCTTGCCAGGGGATGTTGTAGAGATACAGAGTAAAAGGGGTCAAGAGCAGAGACTCCAGCCAAAGGAACCCAGGGCAGAGAGACACTCCTGAAACTGAGCCCACCGTGGTCCAGCGGACGTGAAAAACCTCCGGGGGATAGGAAACAGGACAGAGCGTCGGGGAAGAAGAGGGATGAGAGAGCCTGGAGAAAGCCCTGGGGTGCGTGGGGACTGAGGCCTGTGGGGATGGAGGTGGGTGACAGCACGACCCAGGGCACACGGTGCGGTGCGAGGTGGGCTGCCCACTGCCATGGTCGCAGCCCTGCCGTTAGCTCCATGGCACAGCTGGATCGGCTGCCCTGAGAGCCTGCCAAGCTGGGCAATGGTCTCAGCCCAGACACTGACAGAGCAGCAGGCATCGGTTCTGCACCAGGAGCACCTCGGAGCTGCTGGTAAGATGCCTGCAGAGCTGGAGATTTTATTGCTGGGAGTCGGGAAAAGCAGACGCTCAGCAGTACCACTGCTGGCTGGCAGGCAGGGAGGGCAAGCCAGGGATTTGGCTTAGTGCTCATCCATCCCAGGAGGTCCTCAGAGTGCAAGGAAAGGACAAGTCCAAAGGGTTCAGGGGTTTGTGAATGGGTCCTGGCTCAGAGGGCCAGGAACCTTACAGCAGCAGCATCTCTGGGTGGTCGCGTGCAATGAGGAGGGTTTCGAGCCCCGGTTTCAGAGGGTTGGTTTGGGAGAGGCTGCTCAGAGGGTGAGGTGATGCAGGAGAGCACATGGCTGGGATGGGGCAGAGTGCCAGTGTCCCCAAAACTCCCACCGCTCTGCAGGGTGCCATCCTTTGCACAAGGCATCTGTGAATGCAGCTGCAGAGAGCAGCAGAGCGGGCTGCAGCGGGTCCCGGGTCAGCTGAGGTAGCTCTATCCCAGCCAGTGACGATGACAAATTGCAGGCAGATAGAGGCAGGCGATCTGCCCTTGCGATACCCTTCCATTTTCTAGCAATTGATGCCTTAGCGACTTCCTGAGCCAGGAGCGGTATGCGTGCCGTCCCATGTAATAGCCACCATGGAGTCTGCCCTCTGTGAATTTGTCTAATCTCATTTCAAAGCCGTGTGTATTTTTGGCCTGCACGGCATCCTGTGGCGATGAGGTCCACAATTTAATTACACACCGCGTAGGATAGTAATGCCTTTGGTCTGCGTGGAACCCAGGGCCGACTCGTTTCATTCATAACTTCTCCCTGTAACCTCAGCTTCCTGATTCCAGTGGAAATTAGTCAGCGAAATGCTGGGACTCCCGTGACTGGTGTCCTTTTAGCTGGAGGAGTCTTCGGAGGCACGCAGCCAAGGCTGACCTTGGTGGAAAGCACGGGGAGTTTAAGTGAGCAGGATGCCCGTGCCCAGCGGGGATGGAGGGGCTGGGCTGGGTGATGCTCCTCGCCAGCCTGCTGCAGTGCGGACAGGATCTGGGAGACCCGTACAGGGCCAAGGAGAGCGACCTCAAGGGATTCGTGGGCACTGGGGTTCCTCGGGCAGCTCAGAGGCATGAAGTTTGGGTCAAGGAGTCGGTGGGCGTATGACATCGGAGTGAGGTCATGAAGCGAAGCAGGATCACAGGAAGAGAAGCGGGAGGTCTGCGGGCGTGCTGGAGCCTGCACCAGAGCTGAGCAGACCTGTAGCAGGGGAAACCTGGAGCATCTCCTGCCGTGTTGCCCTGGAGTGGGGCTGCCTTGAAGAGTACAGCAATGGGGACCCTCAGGGACTGATTAACACTGATGTAGACGCTCCTTTTTAACATTGCTACCTAGTATATCTAATTTTAATCTCTTGTGAGAAAAGGGGGCATGCCAACATACGAAAAGTACTGCTTGAATAACCAGTGTCCAAATCCTTCCAGCCAAGCTGAAGAGTTACAAAATGTGATAGACAAGGTGATGAGCTACAGGATAAGACGCTTGATTTTAGTAGATTATTCCATTCAGCATGCCCACAAAGCCTGGCTCCAGCGAGGCTCCAGCATGGCCAGTGTCCAGCCAGGTCCCAGTCAGTGCTACATGCCTCCTGGCACAGGTGCAAGAGTCAGGTTTACGTTGTCTCTTATTTGTGCTATTATTGCTTCTGGCTTTGTGCAGGAGTCCAGAGTGCAAGAACACAGCAGGAGCTCTGGTGGTGACCAGGAGGTGATGGGACAAGGACTGTGGACGTCTGAAGGCACTGAGAAGCACGACTGTAAGTTGGCTTGGATAATTCAAGTTGACTTGAATAATGAGGAACGTCCTTTGGCACAAAAGGTCAATAAATCAATCACTCACTGGACAAAAACTGCCAACCCCCTGCTGCGACCCGGAGCAGCTTCAGGTCTAGGCGTCCCATCAGCGTGGAGGGCTGCTCTCGTGCAGCAAGTGCTGCCTTCCTCATTCTCCAGTAAGGAGCTCACGTCCTCTCTGTCCATACCACCCTGCCTGCAGGTGCCTGATGCAGCGTGCTGTAAGCGGTCACCTCCTCATACCCATTCCTCGTCTTCCCTCTCCAAATCGTGCGTTCCCCACAGGCAGCCAGGGGCTGGAGCAGGAAGGTCTGGACGGTGCTGAATTAAATTTTCTAGATGAATATTTTATTGCCTTTTTTTGTCAAATGCAGATTCAGAGCAATCAAGACTTGTCCTGAATTTAGATCAAATTAAGCAAAGAGTTTCCTCTGGAGAAAAGGAAAAGTCTGGAAAAGTTTCATTCGGACATCAAAAAATGAAGTAATTCCTATGGACGTTTCTGCCCAGTTGGTGAAGCAGAGCTGGGTGCCCCATGCAGATGCCAAGGGAAAGCCCAGTTACGAGGATGCAGATGCAGTTGTCCCTCCCCAGTGCACTCCCAGCCTCTTGCAACTGGTGCTTGTGTCCCCTCTCCTGTGGCGCGTGTCCTGGCCCCCACGCCACCCTGCAGCAGCCGGTTCCCCGGGCAGGGGCTGCACAACAATCACCTCCGCTGCTCACTGGAACACGGGGTGCGGAGGAAACGCTGCCCGCTGAGGAACGCCAGCAGGAACCGGCGGGTGCGGGGGCTTCCTCCCCTCCTCCGGCCACCGCACGGGCAGGTGCTGCCCTCTCTGTCTGCCAGCATCTGTCCCCAGATGAGAGCCCCGGTTTGGAGGGCTCTGAGGGTGATGATCCAAGGCTTTTTCTTTACCAGTTTTTGATGAAGAAATCACTGTTTCTCCTGGGGGAGCCCACAGCCCACAGAGGGGCCAGCCTGGATTGCATGAACAGGAGGGATTTCTCCCTGGGAGAAAGGCACTGAAGAGCCCATCCTCACGTTGGAGCAGACATTTCACAGCTGTCCCGGGTTCCTTTCCTCTACTGCTTCTTTGCTGCTGTCCTCTGAAACGTCCATCAGGACAAAGGCCACATCAAAGTGTCAGCTGTACCAAAAGCTGATTCACTCCCTTGGTGGTGCCCTCCGGGGCTGATAAAAGACCCACAAGCTTCTGGATGTGAATCCTAGTTGCGCAGCATCTTTTGCAAGCATTTGCGTGGGGTGAGCGGGAACAAAACGCCCCAGGTCAGAGCAGCAGCTCCTTGCACCCACGAAGGGCTGCATGGGACAGGAGGGCGAGGAGGAGCCAGGCTCAGCTCCGCCGCTCGTGCATTTGAACTCCTTTGCTGCTAACTATCCGGCTGGAGGGAATGACTGACAGAGACTGATGGTGTCTCTGCCTGTGTGTAATCTTAGAGCCGGCTGGATTTGGGAAATCTCTTTCATTGCTTTAAAAAAATAAGCAAGCGACTAGACTGAAGGGTCCTGATTAACCGGGAAAATCTGGGCAAAATGCAAACGCCTTCTCAGGTTCTCGCCCCCGCAAACTGTGCTGTGTGTCCCAGGGGAGGGTGGCAAAGCCCAGGTCAGGCTGCAGCGCCGGAGGCACAGCCCAAACCCCAGGGAGGGCCGAATCCTGACCACGCCACAGCCATGTGAACAGGTCCTGAAAGCAGAGTCAGAGCTCCCCTCCAAGCCACCCAGGTTTGGAGAGGTCTTTGGATGAGGAGCACTTCGTAGGCACTGGGATGCGCCGCTGGTCCTGCAAGCCCTCCCCTGCCTGTTCCTGCCTGCCCTCGATGGGCCATGCTTCGGGACGCTCGTGTCCTCCACTCCCCAACAGCTGCCTTCCTCCTAGGCTTCGCACTCCTCAGGGTCTGAAGGGACAGTTACAACCGGTCAGAGATGACATTATTACGTTGAGTTATTATTCACGGACAGACTTTTTCAAACAGGAGTTTAGGGAGGATTTGGCACTCACGCCCTGGCTCTGCCTGCTGCTTTCCTGTAGGGTGCTTGAGTCACCCGGCCCCTGTTTATCTCCCTACATCTCCACAGCATCTTAGGGACAAATAAAAGCTGGAACTGAATCAAGAGAAAACAAATACACCAGCAGAACACAGCTGAGAGAAAGCTGCATGGGTGCAATATAAACTCCCCAAGGGGGTTACCAAAGCCTATGGAAAGCTGGAAAGCTGTAGCTCCTGCAGGTTTTGAACCAGGTAGCAGGGTTTCCAGCCTGCACTCAGGAAAGCTGGGATGCTGCTGTGCGTCTTGTGTTAGAAAGACCTTTGTCAAACGTATAACATTGACTTCCATGGCTGAAATAAATTGCATTTGCAGACTGGAGTGAGAAATGCCAGGTGGAGCATCTGCAGCAGCAACTTTCCCGGCTGCCCGGTAATAAGGCTGTGGAAGAAAACAGGAGGCAGGAGGCAGCCGGCTGCGCGCGCTGGGTGGAGAAGCGGCAGCTCAGAGCCGGTGTGACCTCCAGCACAGGTCACACAGCATGGGGCACGAGGACCATCCATCCTTGCAGAGGATGCTCTGAGCCAGCACCAGGGTCCCGCATTAGACCAAGCGTGAAGTGTTCCAGCGTGAAAAGAAATCTTTTCCACGAGGAGAATCACCTGGACACCAGCACCCCTGCTCTGCCCCTCCTGGCTTTGGGATGGGCTCCATCACGGCACGAGGCGGCTCAGTGCTCTCAGGGGCTAAGCTCAGCCCAGCCACTGGGTTCCCTGGGATTTAAAGACAAAAGGAACTTGTCCCTCCCATAGCCGGTGCGGAGCTGACTCTGCTCGCGTTGTGTGGCAGGAGGTACGGATCGGAGGGAGAGGTGGATGGGAGAGCTCCACAGCAAAAGTGTCTTCCTCAGGGTAAGCACAGGGCCACTGCTGACATTTTCTGTCCTGTGTCAGCCCATGCCTCCTGCTGCCTTCTATTAGCTTCTCTTGGGCAGGGACCCATGTCACTGCAGTGACAAATGTCCCTCCTGGAGCTACATGAAGCAGGAGGAAGCAAACCCTGACTGACGCTTGCCCCTTGTTGTACAAGTACCAGGCTTTGGCAGTATTAAACCTTGCACGCAAGCTCCTAGGATTGCTCTGGCCTCCACGGACCTTGGCTTGGTGGGCAATGGGCCCAGCTCCTCAAAGACACTGAGGTTCCCTAACTCCTGGTGATTTAAGCTGTCTGACCTTCCTAGCCCTGCTCTCCCCTGGGCCTGTGCCCTGCTAGGGTGGTTCAGTTCAGACACCTCTTCTTGGGGGACTCCCTGGGATGTAGCTCCTCAAAGCTGGCGAACAGGTCGGAGTGGCTCTCTAAGAAAGACCCAGCAAAGGCTGTGCAGGTGTGTGAGTTTGGAGCACGGTGCACCGAGACCCCACAGTGTGCTGGAGAGAGGGGCACGAGCCGCCCGCTGTGTCAGCTGGCAAGAGAGTCCCACGGGCACGGCAGCATCACAGCATGGTTATGGGAGCAAGTCTCTGCCTCCTGAGGCCACCCACTGGGGCAACCCTTGAAGATGAAAAAATCAAAGAAGACAAAAAATCCTTGAAGGTTAAAAAACCTTGAAGATGAAAAAAACCAAGAAGATGAAAAAAATTCATCCATGCACATTTGCCTTCAGTGCAACTCCCAAGACACAGCCCCTTTGCCAGGGGAGGATGGTGTGTGCTGGGGGTGCCAGGCTGGGGAGAAGAGCTGGGCTGCAGATGATGCAGTGTGGTAGGCCACCCAGGTCCCTTGGAACCTCAGCACGGAGGTGTCCTGGGGTACCAGTACATTAGCTGGTGCAGCAGCAGTTCAACCTCCGCAGAGCTGAGTGCGGGTGACTAAACCGCTTGAGTACTCTCTGTGTGCCCCGGGGGGGTCGGCAGCCAGCGCTGAGCCCTGTCCTGGCTGCCACCTGAGCTGGAGCTCCCTTGGGTCCCTCCATCACATAGCAGTTACAGACACAACTTGGTGTCCCTGGGAACATCATCGCTGTGGTGCTCCCTTTGGCCTCGAGCTCACTGCGGCGGGATGTGGGCTTGCACCCGGGAAAGCACCCGAAGCATGTTGGCTTGGGGAGAAGGCCTGAGGGCAGGCTGGGACCCAACCTGCCAGGGCCCTATGGGAAGGAGAGCTTGAGCCAGTACTTGGGACAGGCTAGAGGAGGCAGCAAAAGGAAAGTGAAGTGTTTGCCGGGGGATGGATGTTTGCAAGAGGAGACGCACGGGGAGTGAGCCGGGGGTGAGCTGTAGCTGGATCTTTGGTCCGACAGCAGCTGGAGGAGATTCCTCGTAGCTGTGTCGGGCAATGGCTGGGTGCATTGTGCAGGGCTGCGGCTTGTCCTGTTCACCCGCATGGCAAGAGTTCCCATCGACGGCTGCCAGGTTTCCCTGCATTTCAGAGTGGCACAGGGCAAAAGGCAGGGCTTGTCAGAGCAGAAAGGAAGGGGTGGCAAATTTGGCAAAGTCTTGTGTCACCAGGTTGGCCTGGGGCTGGTCATTTGGGTTTGGTTTACACTCGCAGCAACACGTTCTCTCTGGAGAGTGGCTCAGGAGTCCCTGAGCCAGAGCTGATCCCTGGCATGGCCACCCTTAGCGGCGGGCCGTGTCCCCACGGCATGCTCTAGCCCTTTTATTCAGGACATTTTCAAAAAATAGCTGCCCTGAGCAGTTCTTTCTGCCTTGGACTAGTGTTGACAGCGACTGCCACGTACAAGATGACGTGGCAGCATTGCTCTGTGTCAACACATGTGGTGACAGATGTATGCCAAGCGGGTAGAAATCTCAGAGCTCCATGTTGTTGTTTTTTAACATTGGCGGCTGTCCAGGGATCATTCCTGGTCTCTCCACCGAGGAGCGTTCCTGCAGGTCCCCTGGGAAAGGAGAGCTCACCCTGGCAAGTTTTCGAGGACTCCATCCTGAGACCCCAGCTCCTGCCAAGCCCCCGGGCTGTGCAGTGGGCACCTCGGGCTAGAAGGGGCTCAGGAAGATCAAGCTGCTCCACCGGAGACTTTCCTTCTGCAAATTCCCTCGCTGGAGGGTGAGATCTCCTGCCTATGAGCACTGGGCCAAAACAATTGATGCATGTGAATATTTACAGGGCGAATGACAACAAAACTGCTGATGGCTGCAGTAAAACAACCCTCCTTCTTCCTTCCTGCAATGCCAACATCTGCCCAGAAGGAGCTGTGCAGAGGCCACCAGCCTAGTCAGTAAGGTGCATCAGGTAGTAAATGTCACAGTCACTGTGAATGGATTGAGACCAACCAAACATTTTGCAGCCTTCTCCACCACCCTGGGCATCACCTGTCCCAGTTGTCTAGGCTTTAGGCAACAGCAGGTTGGATGTAATCTACCCAAAGCTGTAAGGGAAGAGAGAGGAAAACCCTCCTTGGACTTCTTCACATGTGATGGCGATAGGGTAGGTTTTTCTGAAGCATTTAGGCCATCTGACACTACTGGAAATGCGCCAGGATTTGGGCAGACTGTTAACTGGAACCGGTAGAGCAATTGCTGGGCTCTCAGGGACAGCAGGGAAACGGGGGGCTGGAGTGAGTGGTATCGGGTATGGGAGACCAAGGTGCTGCAGCCAGCGCACAGCGCGGGCATCCACCGTGCAAACACCGAAGGACCAACTCCAGGCAGCTGATGGGGACTGTAAGGTACAGCTGCAGAGAAAAACAGGGAGATACGGGGCCAGGCACACAGCAGGAAATCAATTTGGATCAGGAATGGGTGAGGCAGTGAGGGACGGGGCACAACACCATGGTGCCAAGAGGAAGAAAGTCATGAGCTTGAAAAGCAGAAAAATACCTCAAGATAAGGACAAAAAAGGACACCAGGAAGCTCAGAATAGCAAAACCACCCTACTTGGTATAGAGAAAATGTACTTCTGAGACAGAAGTAATCCCCTCCCTGGAGCTTCAGGGGTGGGTTTTTTCCCATCAGCTTTTTGGCATATCTGAACTTGGTGCAGGGTAAGTGCTGGGGCGGTGCTGAGCTCCCAGGAGCATCGCTATGAGGTCTCACCGGGGTGCTGTTAGCTCGACTTCTCAGAGGAGACCGTTGCCAGACACTCCTCCACTGGCCCCACTGGGGAAGGGCAGCACTGGGCAGCACTGGGCAGCCCCCAACCACTGGGTTCTGTCGGGCCTGGTGGCCCGTGGCTGTGGAGGAGGGAGCTGGGGTGAACAGGGCAGGTACCAGACCTGCACAGATTTAAGACCCTAAAGCAGAAGGTGGCTGGGGCCACCTTTCTTCCCATCCCATTTCTCTTCCCATCCCATTCCTGATGGGATGGGAAGAGAAACCTGTGAGCTGGTGAATAACTTCATTAATATCAGAATTACTGCACTGCTTACAGAAACTAAACTTTAGTAGATCTGTGTTGAAAATGAGAAACACTGTGTGTGTGTTTGTGTGTTCCCATGTCCCATTCATTTGACCCTCTAGGTGACATTTTTGCCCCAAGGGAATCCGGCCGGCTAGAGACACCTGAGTCCTGCCCCTGAGCTCCGCTGCGCAGAGCTGCGAGTCACAGCTGCCCCGGGCGGCTGCGTGGGCTCTGCTGCCTCCCTTGCCTTCACCAGGTTTTGGGGCCAGCCAGCCGCTCTCAGCCTCTGAATTCCTCCTGCTCGCTGCAGACCGCAGGGAACCGGCGAGCCCGTGAGCTGCTGCGGGAGGCTGCTCTGTGGATCCCTGCCAACCACTTGCCATGGCATACTTTGGGAACCGCTCCTTTAGACACACTGACGAGAGCAGGGTAATGTATTTCTACTGGAAAATAAACATATCTCTAATGAAAACCTGGTGCACTGTCGTTTAGTCCTTTTTTTTTTTGGTTCCTTAAGTGAAAATTAGGGCTTTTGTCTTGTCAGACCAAGCCTTTCCCCATACTTGCCAAGCCAGCCCATCAGCATTATTTCTCAAGCATAAAGAGGGCCTGGAAAACTTAAACAAGCAAATAGAAAGCAAGAGGAAAACCCAAAAGAGACAAAGGAGATTTAGCTGGGAGTTGGGTTCTCTT
>NW_009226489.1:0-2922 GCF_000690835.1 Fulmarus glacialis | reverse complement strand
CTCTTTCTCTTTCTCTTTCTCTTTCTCTTCTCTCCTCTCCTCTCCTCTCTTCCCTTCTCATCAACTTTTTAGGTTTCCAAGCATGGGCTTCCTGCTCTCCTGGATTGGGCAGGAGGCTTTTTCATGGTTTAAGGTGTGGATTTGAAGCTTTTGTGCGTACAGCTGAAGGAATAGGAATGACTTTGTAACAAAGATAATTTTGTTCTGTATCTTTACCCCGGCTTTGAGTTGAATTAGTGCTGCCTGAAACAAGCTAAAAGATAAAAAACCTTGTCAGTTGAATAACTGTGTTGCTAAGACAGTATCACTGATGTTTTGCTGCTACTAGTAATTTACTTGCTTGTGGAGCCTTCCAGTGAAAACAGAGTAGGCACCGCCTAAGTTTCAAATGTGAAATAGAAATGCCCTTTTTCTTTTGTCACAAAATTGTTCACGTCTTCTTTAGATGGCAAAAGGATGCCAGATAAGGGGAAGAAGCAAAAAAAAAGCAGTTTGTAACCATTTTAGCCTTCAGAAGGTGCCTTTAACATCACGTCTTTCTTCTTACACGGAATTATTTTGATAAGGCTTTTCTGTAGGTGATATGTACCCTTTCCAACTTTAAATCCTTTAATTAAGGGCTAGATTGTGCATTGGGCTGTGTGCCCACAGAGAGCAGTAAGAGGGAAGGTATATGAATGCATAGCACTGCTCAGCCTTTTAGTCCACACACGCAGCCTTAAAGAGGATTTTGCCCCAGTGCCTCTGGTCCCAAAGGGAAGAGAATGGGAAAGGGGCTGGAGAAGGAGCGTTTGGCTGGTGGACCCTGCAGGCAGAATTAAGCCTTAAAACTCCTGCCCATGGGCTTGTCTTTATTCCCCCCATCCCTTGAAAAGTTCGGAACACCACCAAATGAAATGCTTCACAGCAGCTAGCACAAGAGCACAGTGCTTACCATGGGCTGCCCGCTAGAAAGGCTGGGAGGGTCTTCCAAGCCCCCTGCAGACCTTGTGCCTTCCCCCCACTGCCCCTGGGATGTGCCAAGCGCCATTTCCCAGGGATCTTGCCTCCGACAGGGGCAACCTTCTCCAGCCCACCCTGGAGAGCCTCTCCTCTCCCACGGGGGACCTGTCGAAGTGACGCGAGCATGCCCAGAGCAAACCCATCTTCGCCTGGCACGGGATGATTAAGAAGCATGTTTATAAAGTCCAGGAGACAGCTGAAGGAATTAAGTTACTTGAGTGCTTTGGGATCCTTCAGGATGAAAAATGCTGTATACATGTCGGATTTTATTATTACAATTACAGTCAGATGTTAATCCCCTCACCAGGATTTACTAAGGCAGCAGTGCCAACAGCAGTACCTCTCACTGAGTAATTGCCCCGTTCCTGACTCTTGGGTGTCTCTGCCCTGAGCTGCTTCTCGTTACTGTGTTTGCTTTAATTCTGACACTGCTGAAAGACCCGCGTTTTCCCACCCAGCAGCGAGCGAAGGCAGAGTGCACATCTGCCTGTGCATCGAGGCTGACCAGCTCAAGCATCGCCTGCATGTGATGGGGTCAGGAAATTGGTAATGAGAATGTTTTACTGATAATACTCAGTATCGAAGGATAACGATACTCATCTCTTTTGCAAATTAGTTTGAGAGCTAATGATAAAAGAGCTGGGGAACAGTATTGTTTCATGACTATAATTGCAGAGTGTGTGTGAGCCAAAGGAGTGAAGAAAAGCTCAGAGTTCAGCAAACCAAGCCGGGATCATGATAGCAGAAACACAGAGCAAGGGAAGAAAGGTTGGATACGTTTAAACCATGCACTTTAATCCTGCGCACTGTAAATTACCAGGACGTGCTGTGACCAGCTCCTGAGCCGGCGCATGGCAGCTTTGTCTCCCTGAAGTCCAGGAGACGCTCTGACTTTATGCAGACTCAGAGCTGGATCTCTGACCTCTCCATTTTTGGGGGGTTTTGTTTTCCTGTCTGAACCCATCATTTGGCATTTCTGGGATGACGAAGAGACAGAGACCTGGAGGAAATGCTCAGTTCGTTAGTTTGCTGCGCGAAGCCAGCTCCACAGATGCTCAGCGTGCAGCGGTGGGGCGCTCCTGGCTGGCCTGCCGTTGCAGCCCTTTGCTTTGCTTGGTGGGTCATAAGCACATCATGGTGAGAAACTGGCCCCGCGATCTGCCTCATTCCCTCCGCGCCCTGCCTTGGCCCCAGTGGGTAGCTGGTTATCTCATGCCTTTGGGAGGGAGTGACTGGCATGGGCAGGAATGTTCTTACACACTGTCAGCCTGGAGGAACCAGCTGTGTGTCCAATTTCTGGACATGGTTCAAGTGTGAGCTCAGTGCCGAGCAATGTGGAGGTAAAGGAGGTGAGAAGGGTTTGGGTTTTTGCTGTGTTGACACACACCAGGCTCCCACCCTCTGTGCCTCAAAGGTTGTGGGTCCAGCTCTCCGCCAAGAGATTTAGCCCACACTGCTGAGAAGGGGGTGAAGAAAGAGCCACTGATTTAACCCGGCTTGCTATCACACCGTGTCACGCTGAGGGATGCAGGGACACTTTCCCTCGAGCGAGAGTGATGCTTCTGGAAGGCTGTAGCCTCCCTTGCAGAAGGTGCTGAGATGCTGATGCTGGCGGTTACACTCTGGTGTGCTGCCCCAGGGGTCCTGCCCAGGAGGGGCTCTTGGGACACGGCGCCCTGCTCATCCTTTAGCTCCGCGTGAAGCTGGAAGAGGGCTTTGAAAGTGGCACGGGCTCTCGTGGAGAAGCAGGCGTGGTGGGGCGGCAGAGCGGTTGTGGAAAGCAGAGGCAGAGCGAGGGCCCAGCTGCCCAGGAGGTCTGTGCCGGTGCCCGGACCAGGCCGGGCTGGTGCAGACCGAGGACGCCGAGGCCAGCCCTTCTGGCTTGGGGGCCAATGCCTCGAACCCAGTGCCGGGGTCGCG
>NW_009226488.1:0-220 GCF_000690835.1 Fulmarus glacialis | reverse complement strand
CAGGTAATAGACAGCCCCACCAGAGGGCATGTGATACTGGATGAGTTGGTCATCAATGCAAGTGAGCTAATCAGTGATGTCAAGATTGGAGGCAGCCTGGGCTGCAGTGATCATACACTGGTGGAGTTCGCAGTCCTGAGGGATATGGATCAGGTGAAGAATAAAGTCAGGACCCTGAATTTTAGGAAAGCAAACTTCCAGATGTTCAAGGAGCTAGCCA
>NW_009226487.1:0-14587 GCF_000690835.1 Fulmarus glacialis | reverse complement strand
AACCTTAATGATTCTATGATTCTATATACCACTGCGGAGAGGTCTTTGAAAGGTCTAGTACATGCATTTACATTTTCAAACTTCTTCCAATCTTTCTATTACAAACATACACCAAGCATCAACCTTTGTGTAAAACCTATACATGTTTAATTTTAAGCTACAATAGGATAATTCATTTTGCACTTTGATCTCACTCTCACAGAATTAGGCCTGTTAAGTGAAATATTACAACCTTATTAATACAAGTAAGAAACCAAGCTTTGCTTCTACCCAAGTTAAGCCCTCTCTATTTCTACTGGTTTAGCTAAATTCTATGAAATAAGCCAGCCTGCAATAAAATAAAAGTCAAGACATATTATTACCTTTTTATGGAGAAAAAGAGGTTATAAGCAGGAATCTAATTAGATGGTTTTAAGTGCACGTAAGCATTTTATGGTACTAAAAGGATAAAATAATCTACCCATATGAACATCTGGACCGTCTCCTTTAAAAGAGCCCTTTGAGGCCTACTCTGATCTTTTGTGATTCATTTCAGAAGCTCAGATCATAAAGTAACTTATCATTAGCATTTAATAGAAGCATCACTTTTGAGGAAAGCTGTCCTGTACATGATACACAATCTCTCAAAGCCTGTTTGACAGGGTGCTGAAGGAGATTAAAGCTAGCTCAGTTTTATACTACTGCTCTGAGCGTAGCCCATGAAGGCAGAAAACTGTATTTAGGAGCAAGCAGATCATCAAGGCACAGAAAAGTTGTGGGATTTTTTCCACCTCCAGCAATACAACCACCAAAGCTTTGTTGCCTCACCTAGTCAAGAGACATTGCAAAGAGGGAGCCGCTAATGATTTAGTTTCTCTTCAGCTCATACAGCTTTTACTACAGGAGGAGCATCTCCTCAGAGCATGAGAGCCCCTCACAATGCCCCTGTGCTGGCAGGAGAAGCAGCAAGTCCCACTCTCCAGATTTATCACCCTACCCTGCTCAGCATCTCCATCCTTCCGTCCACTTCAGCTCACAGGAAGAGGCAGGACGCTCTCTCTCTCCTTAAGGGACCAAACAGAGATTTACCCCACCACAGGAAGACTTTCCTTTCCAAGTTTGGGATGTGAAATGCAGAGTGTGAAACCTTGACTCGGGGACACCTATTTTAGCACTTACTAACTAATCCCTCTTTTCCCCACTAAAAACTCTGGTTTTAGAAAACACCTCAGCGATCAGATTAAGGGGGGAAAAAAGCAAGATGTAATCTTCCTACTGTAATTTTCCTATTATAGACCTGCTATGCCAGATAAGTGGTAAGACATATAGAATAAATATGTAAGCTGAGGCCCAGATAAAGCTATGTGAGTTTCTATGCAACCTGTGACACATCCCTACATCTCTTTGCTGTGCTATGCTGTAGAAACTCGTAAGGAAAATAGCACAGACATCTTCTGCAACCTCAAAGGTGATTAGCATGTCTCCCACACCTTTCAACTTCTGTCATTTCTCCTTCAGTGCCCCACCACAGGCTGCCTCCCACCCCCTCTGCAGATGCTGGAAGTAGGATCACTCCACAGATTTTATGCATGGGTCCTGCTCCTCTGGACTTTCAGATCAAAACTGACATTCTGGTTTTCCTGGTAAGCATTCAAGGAGACAGTCTGAATAGGCTGCAACTAGGCAGTCTACTTCTGTTTCTGTCCTCCCTTCACTTTCTCATTTAATCATCTCCTGATTTTTTTCCATCATAGATCTCTCACCTTCCAACTATTTCTTCTGAGCATATGATCACAAAGACAAGCCATATCTTTGGTCTCTGGGATGAGTTAGAACAAGGTTATTTAGCTACTAGATTATCTCCACTTAAAATTTCAGAAAAGAACATGAGAGGTCCATTAAAAAAAGCCACCACACACAACCCACAAAACAGAAAATAAAAATCAAGCAGTTATTTATCAATTCACATTGATTTGGGAATCAGACATGGCTGACATGCAACTCAGAGGTAGATGTGACAATCTCAGTTTCTCCTAAAAGTCAATCATTAATCTTACAATCTCATCAGGTGATTGCCGGGACATTACACATTACAAGAGAGAATGCAGAAATACAGAATAATATTGATTTTGTCATGGATTTAACACCCTCATCAACAGGCAAAAATAAATCTTAAAATCTTAAGTATAAGCTCTCTTCTCCTAGAACAAAGACATACCTGAAAAGTTTTCTTTTTCCTTAGCAGATTTTTTTTTCCTAGAAGGACTTGGAACATTTGGATGGGAGAAATGGACATCTGTAAATCTTGACAAGTCCACTGTCATTCACTAACCAGCTCCAAAGCTTACTTGCACAGATGTCCTGTTCATTTGCAGAGATTTCAATACTCTTCAGCGTTACTTCAGACTTGCTTCACACACAAAAACTATGAGAGCACCACATGTGCAATCAGTCCTGTCCACGTGGGGTATGGGAGTGACTACACCCGGTGCAAAGGGCATACCCGCCATACTGCAGAGAGAGACACAGAAGCTCAACTCTCAAGCCTAAAGCACACTTGGCTAATATTTTCAGCTCACTGCATGTGCTTAAATAAGAAATACAGATTAGGAAAAAACACTTTCCCAGCTGGGAAATAAAATACTCTCATGTACTTTGTTCACCATACTTTATTCTGTATCGCATATGTTGAGAATTTATAAAAATTGAATGAAATTTACACTGTTATTCATATTCTGGTAGAAATGTTCCGCAACACTCTTCTGCTTCTATTTTAGAAATAATGAAAATAAAAAATACAATTTAGTTTCACTCTTTGATAAATGTAGATTAGCATCAGGAGCTGAGAAAACATTTGATCAACGAACACCTTCAACTATAAATTAACATGATGCTTTCCTTACTACAATCTGTATAGTATGGCTTGAAGTCTTATATTTGCCTGGGCAATTGGTCGGCTAACTATCTAGTTATTTGGACAGTGAAATGTGCATTTTTCAAAAACAGTTAGGTTTAGAGGGTAAGCCAAGACAAACAGTATATATTAGATTATACCTAACAAGGTCTAAGAGCACTTCTCTTCAATTAGACATGCCTGATTTGTTATTCTTGTCTGGTAAAAAACACTTCATGGCTACAGCATGGAGAGTAGTGGCTTTCAATAAACTGTAGTAAGTTACACCCAATGGAAGTCATAGTGTGATCCATTTATCCTCTGAAACAAGAATTAATAAAAAACAGTATTTATAGTTAAATAGTTCATGTATATTGAAAAGTTTACGCCTACACTAACATGTAAAGCACTAGAGAAGACACAGTACTTTTCCTGATTAAATATAATTCAGGAGAGCTTTTGTGCTATCTGATAATTTTCCTTCAATTACATGTTATTAAAAATTTAAACGGGGGTGGGAAGGAGAGGGGGACAAAGTATTCAAAAATTAACACGCAGTATTACTAATACTTATTGGTTCAGTGCTGATAGTGCTACATTCAACAATTGCCCAATTTTCCATCACTTGAACAAAGTTTTACTTATGCTGAACTGCACTATATTTTGAACTGATATGCCAACGTACACTAAGCAAAAAAAAAAGTAAACACAGCAATTTAAATTAAAAAAAAAACAAAAAAAACCCCACCACAACCAAAAAACATGCTGCCTCTTCTCTCCTGCAGTCGGCTGTTGATTAATGACAACTTTTGTTCCAGATCTTCAAAGTCAAGCAGGAACTCTTCTGGGACAGCATGCCCTAATTAAATTCATTTGTGGTGGCCCATTTTTAAAGATTCAAATTAAACATTTTTTTGGTAGTTGAATGACAGTTTCTAAATTCATTTATTATGCAAGAACAATTCTCCATAGACAGTTACTGGAATTTCTGTAAAACTGTATTGACAAATACTTAAACATAACTTATACTTCCCAATTTCAGCTATATATGAGGTCGGCAAAATCGTGTTGCTCCTGAGTGACAATAGAGAAAAATGCCCCAATTTCAAATGAGGACTCATAGCACAGGATCCTGCCTTGAAAAGTTCCACTAGCTGAATTCCAGCCATAGTCAGGAGTGAGCATATACTGTAGCAAACAAAGTACTCTGTTGTAGAATATCAGAATCTGGAAAAACTTAAAACACTTTTTTTTTCTCTTTGCGACTGCGCTGGTTTTGGCTGGGATAGAGTTAATTTTCTTCACAGTAGCTAGTATGGGGCTGTGTTTTGGATTTGTGCTGAAAACAGTGTTGATAACACAGGGATGTTTTTGTTATTGCTGAGCAGGGCTTACACAGAGTCAAGGCCTTTTCTGCTTCTCACCCCACCCCACCAGCGAGCAGTTGCACAAGAAGTTGGGAGGGGACACAGCTGGGACAGCTGACCCCAACTGACCAAAGGGATATCCCATACCATGTGACATCATGCTCAGCATATAAAGCTGGAGGAAGGAGAAGGAAGAGGGGGATGTTGGGGGTGATGGTGTTTGTCTTCCCAGGTAACCGTTCCGCGTGATGGAGCCCTGCTTTCCTGGAGATGGCTGAACCCCTGCCTGCCGATGGGGAGTAGTGAATGAATTCCTTGTTTTGCTTTGCTTGCATGTGCGGCTTTTGCTTTACTTATTAAACTGTCTTTATCTCAACTCACAAGTTTCCTCACTTTTATTCTTCTGATTCTCTCTCCTATCCCTTTGGAGGGGAGTAAGTGAGCAGCTGTGCGGGGCTTAGTAGCCAGCTGGGGTTAAACCACGACCTTCAAGGAAACCATAGTATGGTTTACTGGCTGACAGTGAGAGAGGAGGGTTTAGTAAAATCCCTCTTTGGAAGCCTTTGAAAGAATTCAGCCTGGGTGAGATTATGTATAAAAAAAAAAATTTTTTTTAAAAAAAAAAGTCCCATCTGGGCCGAGTTAAGATATTGAAAACAGGCTACAGTGACATTTCTGAAGTAACAGCAGTGTTCTTGATGATGTGCATTTAACAGTTGTGAGTCTGCAAAAAATGGGCTCAATATCCTGGTCACAACCTGGGAATTCAAAATTTATGAGGAGCCATTTTGCTGAGTATTTAAGTACTACAAAATCAGTTCATTTGCTTTTCTATAGGTTTTATCAAAAAGATTTCAGTTACAACATTCTTTCGGCTTTTTGGCAATCATGGGAAACCTTAAGACTCAGCGATATTAACTATGAAAATTCCTGTAAGATTTCATATCAATCCAGATTTTTACACCTTTGATTAAAGCAACAAAAGGGGAGAAACTGAACATATTAAAGGATTTAATAATAAAATCTAAGTAAACTAAAATTGAAAGGCTTTCAGTCACTAAAAAGGTATCATTTTATATTTTTAATTACTTAGGAGACAACTTGAGAGTCAAGGCAAGCAGAATTTGGGTCTAAAGACAGAGTATTAGAGTCTTAAAAGTGATACCAGTAAGAGGGCAAAATGAATTTTATACTCCAATTTATATTTCAGGAAGAAACATGCACAGCTTAAATGGTTTATGTTGTATGAATGATTTATAGTGCATGAAACTTGGTGCTGGAGATAATGAAAACAACTGTGAAAGTGAGACTAAAAATAAAACCTTTGAATGACAAGGATGTATCATAACATACTGTCTCTTGCATATTGTCAGTCAAACACAAATAATATCCACAACTGCTTGTGGTTTCTGATACACCTTTCAACTCACTCCTTTTGTGATCAAATTATAACACTTGTCTTAAAACTCTCTGCGGTAGCAAAGACCCCAAATCAAGCCCACATTTTCTGGCACTCATTTTTTATAACATGCTGCTCACAGATTCTTACACACCTTCATTTTCAGGCTCCTTCCTGATAAACTGACAGAATTTATTTTTGTAACTTGCAGGACTATATTGAAGACAATTCAACATAAAACCGAGTGTTAACAGGGCTCCCCAAGACTTTCAAAGGTGTTTATCAAACACCACAAAAGGGCTTTTATCTGTTTTGTTGCCATTTGTTAAGGGAAGAACCCTCATACATTCTGACAGCTGATCAACAAAACATGCTTTTGAAGGTTCTGCCTCAACACCACTTGTCACTTATACCTCGGAGAGAAAGGACTTTTGTTTTCAAAGTACAAAGCCCAAAGTCCCCTGAGTGGTTCCACCAGGGATCCAAGTCATCTTAACAGGAAATAACCTGAAAGCCAACATGTGCAAGAGACCTCACTTCTGGAGCAACTGCCTCCTGCACGACTCCCATCAGTGGTACCACACAGGCAGCGAGGACCACACACCCCAGCCCACGCTGACCCCAACACCTCCTCTCAGTGGCCCCTCCCAGGGTCTGCTCTGGAAGAACTTACCATAAGACACACAGTGCCACATCTCAGACTTGGCAAGTTTTGGGTGAGAGATTTTGATATGTGCATGAACAGCTCACTCTATTCTCATGATTTTGTGAGAAAATTCATTTTCTCTCCAGCTAATCACCTAGTAGCACCCTTGAAGAAAAAACCCACAGAAATTAGTCACGGCAGGGATGCAAGGCAACAACATATTTATTGCTGAGCTGATGTTAACTACAAGTTAGCTACCACAGATATAAAAGATTTTCCAGTATGCAGCTAGGAGGTTGTTCAGTGCAAAATGGCCCACAGACACATTTTAACATCTCTGCTCCCAATACCCACCCAAAAACCTTGAACATGAACAGTGTTGGATACTCCTTAACCAAATTCTGGCTACTGGCACTTAGCTTTTATTTTGTCTCATCAGGTTTCCTTTATTTACAAAGCTTCTTACTTCTTTACTACTTACTACTATTAATTACTTTGCAATGAACCAACCAAGAAACATTTGTGACTTTTTGCTCATTCTCTCAACTCTGCCAGGGAAAAAAGCAGCAGATTGTCCAATTTTACTGTAGTACATATGATTGCTTTATAAAATGTAAATTGTCCTCTAGTTGTGTTGGAGAAAGTGATGATTATTAATGATTTTTAGCAGAGGTTACACAGCAGTTTCATATCAATCCAGAGATACAAATATATCCCCATGGTAAAAGCTCCCACAGTGGCATGAATGAAACCTTGCCAGCTGGTTGTCTTCTGGGTGCTCCTGGAGGTGCACTAGCCATCGGGGGGCACTCCGTGTGTGACAACTGGCATAGTGACCCTGGGACATCAACGCCTGGATGAGAAACTAGGTTCGACGAGATCCTGGCAACATAGGCTAATGAGGAGCTGAAGAATTTAGGCTGGATAGTTAAAACTACCCAGGTGCAAACAGCTCCTTTACTAACAGATAAGTATGAGCAGGGTACAATTTACCACAAACGAGTGACAAAGGCATGCCAAAAACCAGAGGACAAGCGACTGACATCCAGAAGCGGACAGCATCTTCTGATGAGTCCAGAGACAAAAGAATATACTACACACCGGCTTTCTTGTAAATTAAAACTTGTTGTGGACCAATATGACCAACTCAAATCTGCTTTACTTATAGCAATACATGCCTTCACACCACCCCATAATCTCACAGGTAATGACATTTTATCTCCAACTGATGTGACGCCTAAATATTTAAATATTTTGCAAATTTTTATATTAAAGTTTTGAAAGTTATTGATATTACTTGCCTCAAGAGATTTCTTAAGATCCAATCTTGATGAGATATGTTGGTTTTCAAGTGATTGGATTTATTTCATAGCTCTTTTTTCTTACTGTGATTTGGCTCAGGAAAGAAAACCCTAAAAAATATGCTTTCTCTAAAATTAGACTGGGCTTGGACTCATTTTATCAATGTTCAGTTGTAGTATCCAAGTTCAGTTCTCCCAATAAAAGGATACTACATTCCTACCTGAGAAAGACAGACAGAGATTAGGAATATCTAATATAGTAGTGAAACACCAGCAGTAAAACTATTTCCTTACAAGTTCATAACAGAGTACTTCAAACCATGGAACATGTAATTTAATTAAGAAGTTAAAATATTGTAATACTTATTTATAAGCATTAAATGAAAGTGAGAAATTAAAGTGAGACATAAAAAAGTAGTAAAATAATCCTAAATATTCTCAATAATCTTAAATATTCCCAAATGTGTCGATAATATAATGAAGATATTCACAGGATTTTGACTAAAACATATAGAAGCTACAACAGATCACCCCTTTTAAAATAAAAAGTATGTTTTAAAGAAATTCACCTCAACTAAGATGAGCTAATCTATTTTCTAAATGAAACATTTGTATTGCTGTGACATTTCTTAGCAACCAAAATCCCTTCTGTAATTGTGTTGATTTCAGGGCCAGGAGCTGTCTTCTCTAATCAACTCAAAGGGAATTCACAGAGCAGATCCTAAAATGCTTCTCTCTTCCCATATTCCACTTTCTACCAGAATCCAATTTACTAACACAGTTAGACTTAGAAAAAGATAAATTAAATCATAGCTCAATTTACCCTTAATAAAATAAACAAACAAAAAAAATCTATTAGGATCAAGCTTCATTAGACACAAAAAACCCCCAATAAAACAGGAATTGTTAAGGCTATGGTTGAAACTATCCTGGCTAGTCTGGTCATGAAAGCACCTTTCAGAAATTCACACGCTCTATTGATGCTCTTGTAGTTACATGGAAAGGAATGCCTAAGTTACCAAGCAATGAGTTCAGAGTTAAAAACTTTGTACCTTTTGATGTTCTTTTCGAGACAAAAGGCAGAAGTGTTCAAAAGCTATTTCTCCTCTATATTAAAGAAGTAGAACGATGTATCAGTGTTTTACAGTGATAATGATGTTCTATTTATTAAAAAAAATAGGTTATTAAATAACAACTATTTGAAGTAATATTTTTAAGTCCTCAGAATCAGAAAGCATGCATCCCAAAGTATTAAAAAATGCCAACAAAACTCCCTGAGCCTTGAACATTGCCTCAATAAAGGAAAGGTCCAAAAAATTACAAAGTAACAGAATGCAAAAAGAGAAAGCTAATGGTACTTTTAAAACAAAACCAACCAACTAAAAAGGATGACCCACAGATTTATACTTAGTGTGACACTGATTCTGTGAATGTCATAGAAAGGTCAACAATACATGCAATTAAATAAAAAAAGACAATATCCCTAACACCAATAACTGTATTTTTAAGACTGTCTGATTATTTTAGTAAGATATGAGGTTGTTTAATGGATAAAACATGTTAACAAATATATTTGTTTTTCTTTGAAGGAAGCAAGTCATGCATAACACTCATGCTAAAATAGATTAAGAACTGATTAAATAATAAATCAAACAGAACTTCAGACATAGAATTGCTAAACAATATTGCTGGACTGTTTTGTGGTGGTGGTGATGGTTTTCCTTAGTTTTATGAGGGAACAACAGACCCTTTTGGTCTTGGCCTTTTGCTATTCTCAACCTTCCAGAATCCAGAAGTAAACATAAAGTAACTGTTACTAACCATTTATAATATTTGCCAATGATGAAGAAGTGGCTTAATTGTAAACAGTGATAGGGATTGGTCAGGTGGCAGCT
Organism: Fulmarus glacialis; assembly: GCF_000690835.1. Classification (NCBI taxonomy): domain Eukaryota; kingdom Metazoa; phylum Chordata; class Aves; order Procellariiformes; family Procellariidae; genus Fulmarus; species Fulmarus glacialis. The sequence continues at coordinate 5,107 of NW_009226487.1, read as the reverse complement.
TAACCTGCTCTGCCTAAGCTGCATGGCATCAATTTTATCATGGATTTGAAAAATCGCAGGCCTTAGAGATCCACTCTCTCCTAGTCTTCCTCTTATCAAACACCAATAACTAGTTATTTACGCTAATCTTTTGGTGTGAACATCTGTTCAAACAAAATAGATTTTAGTTATGAAATTTGCATTGACTATTAAGTATTAGAGGAAAATTTCTCAAAAAGAGACAAGTTCAAACTACATATCTACCCGTTAGAACTAATACACAATCTCTTTGTTATGAATATGAACTAGTGTTCTTCCCCCAGATACACAAAGAACTGATTCAAGAACAACTTAAGAGATTCCAGGGGAAAACTAAGGACTGCTTGGCTGTTGTCAGCACTTAGCATATTTTGAAAGCACAAAGGAAAAAAGTGCCTCTAGAGAGTCCAAGTATGCAAACTTTATCTCATGCCAAATCTAGTCAAAACCATTAGATACAGTGGATCTATCTCTCGTAAACATGCATTTTTTTTATCCCTACATTTGCATAACCACCACCAAGTATTAAGACTGATCGTATCATTAAAGACGACTTCAAGGCCTCAGCAGCAGTCTGTGTCTCTGTCAGGGTCAGTGAGTTCATCCTGGTGTATTAAATCCATCTACTCTGTGGTTTCCCACTTTATGGGAAAGGCTCTCCAAATGCTAAGAGTTCATTTGCTCCTTATTCCCCATCAAAAGTCATAATTTCAGGCAACATCAAAACTATTTACAGCAGAGGCAAAAGTGTCAGAGACCTGAGATTTCAGCATTTAAATCATTGACCAGAGCAGCCTGGTTCCTAAAAGACCCTGTCTTCCTAATAGCACACATAGTATACAGAATAATGGAGTGAAATTTTAAGAGAGAGATGAACTGTTTCCAAACTATTTTAGTTTCACTTGCTCTTTTTCTTAGCAGCACAGCATGACAGTGTGCAGCTAATGCTCTGTGACAGATTTCGCCTGGTGGAAACTCCTCCTAGGAAGAAAGACCTCATGGCCTATTTCTCCTTATGGCAAATCTTAAGCAAATTAAACCGATAACCATATCTTGAAAAACAATCCTGAGGACAGCATTGCTGTCCCCCCAGAGGGACACGGTCCTGCAAAACAATCCCGAGGACAGCATTGCGGTCCCCCCAGAGGGACAGGGTCCATGCTAGCAGACCGACATGACAAGTCACAGGCAGTGTGGTACTGCAGAGGGACGTGCTGTGGATTGCAGGCACCGAGGGACGAGGCGAGGAGGGAGCCGGCCGCGGCCCCCGGGGATACAGGATGCCAATTAAATGGCAGAGAGATCTCTGCCAGCCAGAGGGATGCAGGCAGCCCTGAAGGGTCCTGCCCCCCCACCTCAGGCAGCTGCAGGGAGGACAGCATGGCCAGACCACGCGCCACTGCTTTTCACCTTCGGGTGCACAAGGAGTGGATTTATCTCGTGGATTTCCTCAAGTGCCTGTGAATGACAGCTGGTGCGAAAGCTGTCAGAGATGTGTCTGCACTGCTCAGGTGACCCCGAGCTTTAATTAGAGCTGCAGCTCTGGTCACCGCTCGGCCTCCTGAAGCCCCGGCGAGGGTCCCCGTCCCAGCTCCCAGCTCTGCCCTGCAGCCACCGGTGAACAACGCTGGAGCAGATCAGGGCTTTCTGAGACACGGCTCATGGGTAGCGTGCTGCCCCCAGAAACTTCCAGCAGTGCCACAAGCAACGGGGCAAAAAAAATGCTAAAATCAAGAGGTTACAATCAAGAGCAACCATGAAAGTGAAGCATTTTTCACAGCAAGGGGCTGAAGAGGGATCAGTGGCCTAATGCTGGCCTCTGTGAGATGCCGAGCATGGATCAATTTGGCAAACTTGCCACAGAATACCTAACTTGAAGTCAGCTAATCATATGAGATAACAAAATGCTAGAACAGAATTAAAGTTCAGCAGTTCTTAATCCTATTTTGTATTAAAGCCAGAGGGAAACCTGTAGCAAGAACAATCTACTAATGGAAAGTAGTTCAGGTCTCATCTAGAGTTTAACAAGTGCTCAGCACTTTCTGTACAACTTCTGGTTGGCTTAAAGTGAAGGCAGAAGTTAATCTTACCCACAAGGGACCACAAGGGACCTTTAAGGATATGCCACATTATATCTTCAAGTAACGTGTTCATTTTTATAAGTCTAAAAGAAGCAGGAGTACACAGAAAAGCATGACTGTTTCAGTGGATGTAATATATAATGCAGGAAAACAACCACCTCTTGCAGAAAAATGCCCATCCATAAAATAGAACTATTCCTTTTTCTTTTTTATCTTGGAAATTAAAATGCTGGATCCTTCCTCTTCTTACAGCCCCAGTTCAATGTAATTTAATAAATACTAAATTATTAATCATGGCTTTAGTTTTTAATTATCTCTCACATGATAAACACTCAAAGACTCTTTCATTTCTCCATCTTAATTATTTTGATTATTTCTAACACCAACAAGCAAAAAGTATTCTCACATAAATCAGATTCCAGGACAAGCAGAGCAACAAAAGCTCACATTAATTTCTTTACTTTTCGCAGCAATTTTGCGTTCAGATAAGGAGCTATGGAGAAAATGGCATCCATGAGGAAGACAGGCAACATTTCTGGCTTAGTCCTGGCTCCTTCTGAGGCCAATGGTAAGAAATGGCACTAGCCTCAGCCCCCGCAGGCTTTTGACTTTGCCTACAAGAGAAGTTTTTTCATCCTGTGCTGCCCAGACAAAAGCCAATTAACAGACAGCAAACCAAGAAGCACAAGTCTTCATAGCTGACAGGCAAGATTAAATCAAGTAAAGATAACACCTACATGTATTCCTACTGTTATTAAAAATCTTCAGACTAAGTCTTTTCATCACTGTTTGAATTGGAACTCAGATAAAAGCACTCACATCCAGTAAATGGGACTATTTCAGTAAATATGCAAAAATTTGGTTCTTCTCCTAACAAGAAGCAACTTTTCTCAATATGAAAACAAAGCACAATTACTCAACGAGCCTAAGCAATGCTTTCCAGTTCATTCTTTTTAAAATGAAATGCAGATGTAGCCTAGTTCAACATTAATTATACTCAATATTACACAGGAGGTCACAGCAAATAAATACTGGATATTTAGGAAGCATTTCTTTTTTTTAAAAAAAAAAAAAAAAAACAACAAACACACACAAAACAAGAAAACCCAAGAGAAACAAGAGAAACCCACCCAAACCCTACTTCTCATCTGCAACAGCTTCCTGCTGGAAGCACTGCAGTGCAGGGCTGACTGGGTGACATTGGCTCAACCTCACGTACGTCTCTTCAGATCTAATTACATTATAAAAGAAAAGTGACATCCAGATTTCAAACACATTTTTAAAACTCTTCTAGCTTACTTAAATAAGGAGGTCATTGTTCTCCTTCAATTTTATTTACTCTGTTAACATAACCTCTCAGCTGGAAAAAATTGGTTCAATCCTTTCTGGTTTGTTTGGAGAGTCTGATATCCTTAATACTGTTGTTCAGACACAGCTGAACTCTTTACTGAAGTTTACTCAGCAAACAGAAGCTCTTTGTTGCACTCGACTGTGAGGAAAACAACAAACAAGAATGTCCTTACCCACCACAGACTAAGAGCCATATTTTAAATGTGCTTATAAATTCATAGTGTGGAGGGACATCCAAACACACAACTACCAAGGAGTAACCATATGAAACACCAATACAGCCCTCTGAATATCTGAAAGGCTCTATGTATGACATTGTCCTGGTTTTGGCTGGGATAGAGTTAATTTTCTTCCTAGTAGTTGGCACAGTGGGGTGTTTTGGATTTAGTATTAGAATAATGTTGATAATACACTGATGTTTTAGTCGTTGCTAAGTAGTGCTTACAGTAAGTCAAGGACTTTTCCGCTTCCCGTGCTCTGGCAGGTGCACAAGAAGCTGGGAGGGAGCATAGCCAGGACAGCTGACCCAACTGGCCAATGGGCTATTCCATACCATATGATGTTGCGCTCAGCACATAAAGCTGGGGGAAGAAGAAGGAAGAGGGGAATGTTCGGAGTGATGGCGTTTGTCTCCCCAAGTAACCGTTACACGTGATGGAGCCCTGCTTTCCTGGAGATGGCTGAACACCTGCCTGCCGATGGGAAGCAGTGAATGAATTCCTTGTTTTGCTTTGCTTGCGTGCGCGGATTTTGCTTTCCCTATTAAACTGTCTTTATCTCAACCCACGAGTTTTCTCACTTTTACCCTTCCAATTCTCTCCCCCATCCCACCGGGGGGGAGTGAGCTGTGTGGAGCTTAGTTGCCGGCCGGGGTTAAACCACGACAGGCATAAAGCAATATTAGTATTGCATACAGACAATAAGCCAGCAGTCTCAAACAAAATACTTAATATCATAACACTTCATAGCACATGAACAATTTTGACCTGGGTCTGATCTTCACCTTCACTGCAAGCCCATGGACAGCACTCCGTTGCCAGCAAGTCCCTGCTGCTTTGCTATGTAAAAAGAGGTCACGCAGGACAGAGAAACTTCCCTCTACCCCCAGGTGAGGATTCACAAAGGGTGCGTCAGCGTCCCGCAGAACATACCCACGCCTTCACCGAACCCACACGCTTATGAACACGCCTCGATGGCAGCGTTTGCACCTGTAATGAACACACACATACAGATACTGCTTCTCCATATGCAATTCCTGTACCACAGGGAACTGCTTCAAGAAGGTATGAACACATTTGATATTTCTTCGAATAAATCTTGAGAAGATATAATAGCAATTGAACAGAGAGCAACGAGAGCCAGGTGCAATGGAGAAGGCATGAATTTTACTGAGTTGTGCAGACTGAGTTTCCATTACAGTTTCCAGTTGTGGAACTTCTCTAACAGACAAGTAGTTCCAAAAACTTGCAAAATTACAGTGAACTGTTCGTAAACGACAGTTGCTCCACCCCACTGAAGCAGAGGTTAAAACTGCAGAGCCAGAGCCTTACAAAATTTAAACTTTATAAAAATAAACATAGGGCCCAAAAAAATCCCTTTGTCCAGGTGAAGCTGCATAGCAGATTTTGTTCAGGCCATTCAGCCCCCTGAGCTGGAAG
>NW_009226486.1:0-354 GCF_000690835.1 Fulmarus glacialis | reverse complement strand
CAGCCAAAACACAGCACTGTACCAGTTAATAGGAAGAAAATCAACTCCATCCCAGCTGAAACCAGGACAGTCACGCTGTGACTATTGCCTCCACCTAGTGCTAGACAAGGCCTCTTATTTAGTCTTGTTAAGGGTTAAGAAACCGCCCGTTCTCCCTACATGTCCAGTTCATATGCATTTGTTTGCCTTCACTAATCAGAGACATTATCTTTGCCTTATCTTCCCTATCTTTCAGTCATGGGAAGAATCTTTGAAAACAGTGAAGAGTCCTTTAGGTGTGGTGGGAGCCTGGGTTCATCGAGGAAAAAACTGGTGTCTCTTTCGGGGCTGGGAAGAATGAGTCGTTGACCAAAG
>NW_009226485.1:24288-38183 GCF_000690835.1 Fulmarus glacialis | reverse complement strand
CCACCCCCCGCCGACAGTTGATTCAGACTTCATAATATGTCTTTGCTTTTTGAGTTTGGAATACTAAATAATTTGGGAGTGTATCTTCCCTATGAACAGTTTAGCCGTTGTGAAACACGATTATTTTTGTTGAAGAACTTTAATTTGCTTGTGTTCATAATTTCAGCTCACTCCTAAATCATTTCTGGTCTTTGCAGTTTTGTAAGGATTTCAAATATGTTGAGTTGTAGTACTCAAAACCAATTTTAATTAGCTGAGGAAATGAAAGCCAACAACTTCTTCATAACTCTATTGAACAGCTTTGTTTACCAGGATGTAAAATACCCAGACTTCTGTCCTGACTGCAAAGTTTCTGTTCTCTTAATATCTTCTTTGAATTTAATCTTCAGTCTGAAATTTCTAGGTTTATGTATCCTTTGAGCCTGGTGCTTCATCTTTGCACTGTAGTTGTCAGAGTACTGCTATATGTTCTTAATGCTACCTTCACTTAATGCTTTTTTTATTTATGTCATAATTTCCAGAATGTGTGATTGAAAATAAGGAAAGGGAAAAAACCCTAGATAATAACTAGGAAATAATGTTACGTATGGCTAAGTGGCGGTATTACTGTTGTCTGCTGATACTGAAGTTAGCCAACTAAACATGAAATACTTGCTCTATTTGTATGCACAACTGAATAAAGGATACAACTTATAAAAAATGACGTGCTTTTGTCATGTGTCTGTATATACACATATATACGTATATAAATATACACACACACATTTTATATATATGGCAAATACAATGTTTTTCCAGAAATGTTGCCCATGAAACCTAAAGTAAATACGTAACAAGCCTCAGGTTTTTTTCTGTAGGAAATGCTATGGCACGGGTAGGTAAAGAAGAGTTTCTGTAGGTGTGGATGGCCAGCCAGCAGCGTGCTGTCCAGAACGTTTTCTGCAGGCTCCTTAGTTGTAGGCAGGGAGCAAATGAATAATGGGCTTAGGGGCCTTTCCTGAAGATCCTGTGCTCTGTTATGGGACTGGACCTACACCTGGCATCCAATCAGTCCCACCACATGGAAGCTGTGTGCATGTCTGGTCATGCAACCAGAACCTGTATATTTCCGTGATGTGATGCACATTGTTGGCCTACTAATGAGCATGTCTGGTCATGTTAGTGGTGAGGGAGGGTGGTTTGTAGTTTCTGTAAGAGCTCATACGACTTAATGAGGAGGAAATTAGGACTACCACTGCCCTAGACTACTGGATGTTAAACTTAAAAACTTACTTTCACCTGAAACCTGTATCCCCCAAAGTAGGGGTCATGTAGGTATCTAATGTATGAAAATAGTACTTACCTCATTCTTTAACCTCAGGTATTTAGTGTAGTTGTTCTAAACCGATAAACACTTGATGATATTTGAGAGACAGAAATACATCTTGTTAAATTTTAAATTAATTTTGTTTACTTGCTTTTATAGAAATAATCTTTTTTTTTCCCCCAGTTTAACTTTGTTGGAAGAATCCTTGGGCCCAGAGGACTAACAGCTAAGCAGCTTGAGGCAGAAACAGGATGCAAGATAATGGTCCGAGGGAAGGGCTCAATGAGGGACAAAAAGAAGGTAAGCTCTTGAAAGGTAGCATAGTTTCAGATGCACAGTTTTATTTCCTAATATAGGGTAAGCTCATGTCTCTCTTATTCTTACTGATTGTGTTTTTACTATATGCTTTTTCATTATCTAGTGTTTTTTATAGACTTAGTAAATAACACAACCTACCCTAAAGAAGTTAAATGTGCATGCTCCATAATGGTGCAGTTGGGAGTCTTAACTAGCAATTATAAAATATTCTTCAGTAATAACTAACTTCTAATTGTGTCATGTTTCACAAAGTAAAGGTAAAAATTGAACTTAAGTGTATTTTTCTAAGGAAGAGCTGTTAACCTTAAAGGTGTTCTTAATAACTTTCTTGTATTGAAATACCAAAGTAGTGATTTGTGCAAGTAGTGTGGATTGGAAAAAATGTTTAATGTATTTCTGGCAGTGAATTCTGTCTGAGTGAACCAAGAAGCACTGTGTTTCTGGATTTGTTTTGTGTTCAGGTGGAGTTGCCATGTAATTAGGGCTGTCCTGTCCTGTAATATATATGCTCTGCCCATATAATTATGGAAACTACACTTTTCAAGATAGAGCCACCCTGAATGTCAAGTTGCTCTGCTGGTAACTCATGGAAGTAATTTATTTTTGCATGTTTATTTTCTAGCTATTTCCCTCCACCTCTGGTTACTACTGCTGAAGTTGCACGAGCATCTTCTCTGCAGTTTTGAAATGTGCATTTAACAGTACTCTTTTCCTCTTTGTTCCCATAAGTATTATTTCTTTTGGTTCTTTCTTTAGAAAACCCCCTCTTTTCTTTATCTGATAGCCACATAATACATTCTGTTGAGATATATATAGCAAGTAACAATTAAAAGAGAAAGCTAATGTCTACCCAGTTAAAAATCTCAGACTTCCCAGAGCTTATGACTGTGTCACTTTCAAACTTCATTTGATGCCTCTTGTTTTCATCATCTGCTGTAATACTGTCACCACCCTTTTTCTTATTCTCCCTGTAGCCATTTTGGATGTTTAAGATAGCCAGCTTTTGAGCAAAGATCTATTCTAACCTATGAGAGTTTTTGGTTGTTAAGGTTCTGTAGAAGTAAGAGGGTGATATTGTCTTAAATGCTTGATTTATGAAGGTTTCTTTTTCTAAAACATTATAGTTTATGTCCTGAATTCCTTCTACCTCTTGGCTGGGGGGACATTTAACGTATAAATGAGTCCTACTGTTATGGGGTTTTGAACTGTAAATGGGTAACTAGAACTTGCAGAGTTGATATTTTTGTACAGGATTTTGAAACACAGATTTCCTATAACTGGGGGGGTGTTAGGAGACTTTAAAATTTCTAAGCATTAAAATTTCAGCATGTTTCACCTGACATATCAAATTGTCTGGGTGTAGATGCTATATTGTGAACAATCTTAATTACTTAGCTTGTATGTGACTATTAATAGTAGTCAATTTTTTACATATTCTATTGTATTGTTTTAAAAAAAAAAGATATCCTGGGGCAGGAGATTTAGTGAAAATATTGCCTCCTTTTAAGAGTTTGCAAACTTCACCTAGTTTTCATAAGAGAAGACTATTCAATCTACTCTTGAAAGCTACCACTTTTTGGCTGGTAGATTAATTAGACATTAAGACTTCTGATTACGTATGTAACAAAGTAAGTCTTCACTACGTGGAATATACTAAAATTTAGTTTGCAACGAATGAATTCTCAAACTATCAATTCCGAAGATAAGTACTGATACCTTAAAAAAAAGTGAGTACTTAAAAGTTCATTCAGCTTTTTTCCTATTTAAACATAGTTTTAAAAAGATATTGGTTTTTTATCAATAATACAATTCTTATCTTCATTTATGAGCAGAATTTAAGTTTATTGCTGCACCCCCTTTGTTTTAGGAATGGTAATTCTAGGTCAGGGTAGTTCATCAGAAGTTAGGTTATGTAACGTTTTTCTAAATAAAATTGGTAGTTCTGGTTCATTTATGTTCATAGATATCATAAGCTAAAACATTTAGGTGTCTGTTCTTCAGAAACTTTGTAAGTATAGACTGAGGCCCCAAGCTTAATGGTCCAGAAATAACGTCTCACTGTTAGTAGTGAATGTATGTATATTTAAGATAATCATTAACAATGATGCTCTGATACATCCTTAAAAGTTTTGCAGATTGGCTTTGCTGTGTGGAAAAGCACACTTAGTTGAGTTAGCAATAGCTATACTTGCAAACAGCTACAGCAGTGTAAAAAGAAAGAAGAAAAACTGCATCCGAGGCCTCATTTTTTCTTCTGAAGAGACCCGTGCCCCTGTAAATGTTTCATTTGCAGACCCTTTCATAGAAAGCACTTAGAAGAGTAAAGATTACTTCAGGTTTCTGGAAATTGCTATGTGTTCCTTGGCCCACATGTCATAATCCCCCCCACTCCATCTCTTCCCTGTCCTTCTTGTTTATACTAGCCTGAACAGAAACCAAAGTGGCCCAATGAATTCCACATCAGGTATGGTAGCCATTTTCCAGGGTGTGTCTACTGTGCATTTTTGTTAGAGCTGTACGGCCTTCATTCTTTGAATGCTTTTTATATTAGCTCCCACTGAAGATATGTCCAGCTACTGAAGACGTTCTGTTTCTATGCTATCAGCAGGCAGGCAGTTATGCACCACCAGCCAGTGTAGTACATGTGCACACACCATGCCCTTTGTTACTCTCAGCTGCCAGCTAGGATAAGCACATTCTCTGCAATGTTGTTGGTCACCACCACACGTTCAACATTCATGTAGGTCTTGGAGTTTGTGAAATGTCTGTTACAGAATCACAGAATGTGGAGGTTGGAAGGGACCTCTGGGGGTTCTTTGTCTAACACCTCTCCTCAAGCAGGGTCACCTAGAACAGGTTGCCTAGGACCGTGTCCATACGGCTGTTATGTTTAGTGCCCACGACCTCCCACCACTGTGCTTCAGAACCTGTCCTCTCCTGTGGGGAGTCATCTCTCTAGGTAGCTTGGGCAGGTTTACTGTCTGGGGAAGTGGTATTTTTGGAATTATTTCCCCGAGACTCCCCACTTTTTCTTTTTTTGTAGCTGTTCAAAGGAAAATAGGCAATGTGACTTACTGGAGTTTTGTCTTTGAGAAAAAGCTTAGAAGAGCTGAGACCTTCTGAGTATGAGTCACCAGTTTTTTTGAAGTTTAGTAAGAAAAGGAAAGCTGTCTTCAACAAGGACAGGTTCTGTGTGGCAGATCAGCTAGAACTTCGTACACATTAAAAGCCACAAACTGATCCAGTCAGCGCTTTAGTGCCCGTTACCTCTTCTGAGTTGTCTGTTTTGTGATATTTTTGGAGCATAGAGTACTTGACCATTGATGACTTCATGAGATTATACTGCAGTTAGTGTTGAATATTATATAGTTCAATATATTTGAATGATATAATAGTATAGTATATTTGAATACCAAATAGTATAATATTGATTGTAAACCAGTGTAAACCTATTTTCATGCCATCCATTCCTAATCTTTCTGTAGCTCTTTTGCTCTCCTGAGGTGATTGGTATTAGCCAGTAGTTTATCTTTGTCAGACTGGACTTTTTGTTGCTATACCATTGTTGCTGCAGTAGGAAGAATTCCATAATCATTGATTATGATGCAGTTTGTGATGCATCCCAATAAGATGCTGCTTCTAAAAATAAAGATTTGGAAGCTGTATTCAATATATGATGATCACAAACAGACTAAAGTAAGAACGAGTGACATTTATCAGTTTTGGGAGTAAGTACACTTCTTGCTATTGGTTCTTGCCTTTTTTCCTGATGAATTATACTTACAGATGAACTCCTTAGTCTTGCAGTGCAAGATGACCAACTTCTTTGGCAGTCAGTGCCTTTTAATGATAACCACCTTTTCTTTTGTTTTCTCAAGGGGCTTCTCTCTTTGCAGGTTCTACTTCAAAATGCTAATGCACTTCAAAGTGTAAAATACAGAAATAATAGTATTCTCTCATGGAAGGTTGGGTTATGCTAATTGTTTTTTAAAACCCTTTCCTTTCATCTAGGGTCAATGTTACTTAGAAAAGCGAGTATTCAAGATTTTTCCAGTTTTTGACTGAATTGCTTTGAAATGTGGAGGAGAGAAGAAATGCAGGTTAATTTGTATGTATATTTTGTAAGTATATTTCATATCTGCAAACGTGATTGCCCAGTGCTAGTTATAAAAGAAACCTTATTGGATGTGGGAAGGGATTAATTACTAAACCAGTGTCAATCTGTAATGTGACAGTTACATGGTACTAAATACCATCTCCTAGAGTAAACTGTCCCTCTACTTTTCACTTCCTACCTTGCTAGTGGTTGAAGAATCTAAGAAAAAATACAAAGACTGACATGCTGGAAAATAAACCATCCGGATTTGCTCTTTAGAAAATTTTACTCTTTAGAAAATTTTACTCTCCTGTCTGAGCGTATAAACAGAAGTAATGACTTAAAAATCTTTGTTACATGGCCAAATCACTTGAACTAGCATCAAATCTTGAAACTTGCTGACAGATTTCTCCCAGAAAGTAAGGGAAATCCTCAAATCATTTGTATCTGAGGCTCAGCTGGTAATCAGAATATCTCTCTAGGCAGCTTTAGACAAATTTAAAATCAAAACCTTAATTACTGAGAATATTGTGATTAGAGCCTGGAGGTACTTGAAGGAGATTATTGGGGAGGGGAGAGGGATTGCAGGCATTCATCAAAAGCTAATGAATGTGTAACTTTATTAAGACCAAGGCATTTTTTGCTTAGTCTGAATGCACCTTTCATTAGGTAGTGAGGAAAACTAGCAATTTTCACACCAATCAAAGAATGCTGCTTAATGAAAGGGAAGACTGTCCAATGATGGATAAGCAAAACACTGTTTTTTGTCATCTCCCTTGTCTTACATGAATTCCATAAAACAGACATTGTCACACCCATAGGGAGTCAGCTCTGTGCTCTTGAACACATTGACTGCCATTATCTCTCACTTAGAGGGGTATGCAGCCTTACAGCATCAGGCTGCTGGCTTCTGGCAATCCAGGTCAACTAAATTGTTTTTTTCCCATTTCTTCCTACTTTTAGTCAAGAATCTCCTCTAGAACAGTGTGTGAGGAGAAGGCGTCATTCGTTTTTACTTCATGAGGAAGCATCTCATTGTGATACACAGAATTTTTTTCTTACAATTGGTTATTTCAAAGAGAAAGGCAGGCAGCTGTGCAGTTCTAAATTTGAAGAACTCAATGCCTTCATCCACTGCAGCAGCTTCAAATCTCTTGCACTTTGCTCTGTATTAGATCGTTTGAACTGACTTGTGGTTCCTGACCTACAGCTTACTTGTTCCTACATCACTGTTCACTTTGCAAGCAGAAATTACATAAGGTTTCACGAAAGACAAGCTCTCTGTTAGTACCAGTCTTGACCTTTGGCTGGTGCACAGTTGTCACAGTAAATAGATAATTCCATTTCTTTGGACTCTCCAGTTTTGGGGTTTTTTATAGCAAGGCTAAAAAGGAATTAAAAAATTATCCTTGGTACCTATGCAAAGCTTGAGGAAAAGATTAGAGTGGAAAAATTCAACTGTCTTGTGATCAGGCTATTTTACTATGTTTACATACTGCATAGACTTGAATATATACTTGAAGTGTTATATATTTGTAATATTTTAATACCTTTTAGTCTCTGAAGTACCATCAGATACACAATGTCTTAACAAACATTCAGTTTAGCTTATAAAGTGAAGTTACTGACATTAAATAATACGTACTTTGTAATGTGTCTTGTTAAACAAGCCCTGTTATTGCTACCCTAATTATAGGATGCTCCACTTTTACATTCTGTAAAAAGTACTACATGTGAACAAATGATAAAGCTATGGTGCTGACACAAATGTTGAAATGGAATATATTTAGGATATGGTAGCAAATAGTGAAGTTGTTCTGTGTTTCAGAATGAACGGTTGACCAGCCATCATTATTCTTGTCTTCTGGGAATAAATTGCATGGCTCAGGCCTGTTGCCTCTAAAATCTGCCTCTGCACAGAAGCATGTTGCTGCTGTTTGACAGTTTCATATATTTGTGTTGAGAAATGGCCACGGTTGGAATCGCAATTTAAAAAAATTCTGTAACTAGTTGCAAAGGTGGTTTTTTAAGTATTTGTCAGTACTGTTAGGAATAACAGGGGAAAAAAAGGTGACTGGGGTCATTGGCATGCGAAAGTGAAAAGCAAGTCCATATACATAACACATGACTAGAATGACTGTCCTTTTATTTAAAAAAAAAAAAAAAAATCCCTTTCTGACAATGTCAGTGGGGTTTCTGGAGGTCAGATGCTTACTTTTACATTTAGAACTATAGATAGCAGAATTCCTTGTCAATATCCATCATCAGGGGTACTATTTGTTAAAATTAATTGACTACTTCGTACTGGAAGTTCTCTGGCTGAGGCAGTGTGGAGTAACAGTTCAGCATGTTGGATATCATGGATCGTGCTTTATTAACTTCTGACATGAAAGCTGCAACTTGTCTATATAAGACAAACTGATGGTTACGTTCACTTGTAATTGCTATAAACTTATGTGACTACATTAAAAGTCATTGTATGAGCAGGCTGCTCAGCTAAGATTGAGATATTACCTATAAAGCATGTTCCTGAATCTACTGCATTCAGGTTATAAACTTGTAATAGAAAATTACTTAAGACAATCAGAATGCTGTATTTAATTGTTCCCAGGGTACATCTTAACTTTAGCGTCTTAGCATCTTCTACAGTGACATTTCCTCTAAACACACTTTCTCATAAGTATGCATGTCTGCGTTAAATTTGATTTCTCAAACTGATTCATCAAACTTGGGAAGCTTTCTTCATACTTAATTTTTGACCACTGTAGTAATTGGCCTTTTATTCTTAAACTAACTTTAAACAAAAGGTACTACTGAACTTATATATTCAACATATCACAACTGCCATTTTAATACACAGCGAAGAATGTACCATATTAAGCTGTATGAGAATTTGTATGTAGCTGTATGGTGAAGAAAAATCCTCTAGCTTAGAATCCAAGTCTGTTTATTAGATGTCACTTTGCCTTCCTAGAGGTTCATTGTAAAACTAAGATGTAATGAAAATAATTTTGGTTGCTTGTAAGCTAGAAAATAGGCTTTTCTATTCCAATATTAAAACCTTTATTGCATTTATAATCACTTATTTTGAATGCAGGAGGAGTTGTAAAGTTGGATTTTACTATTATTGTTTTTTATTAAATAAATTGCGTTTTCTCTTTTCACCCACAAAACAGAAGTCTCTTGAGTTATATCCCTGGTAGTCTGGGAGTGGTGACCCTCTGAAGAGATAAGTTTACACTATTAGTTAATAGTATAAAAAAGGAAAAAAGTCATCACAGAAAAAAAATAAAATTCCTCTTAGCAAGTTACTGATTTAATTACATAATTAAATGCTAAAGGCTGACTAGTAGAAACTATACTTCAGGAAATTCAAAAGGCAGCAATGTTGAAGGTAACATGATATTTCTTGAATTACCCCGACTGAAGGCTGACTCCTTTTAAGCCTGTTTATGGGGGTTTTGTAGTCCGGAGTCTCTAGAGCATCATCTTTGAAATCTTACTTGCATACATCTTTAAGTAAAAAATGTTCAGTTCACATTGACAGTAGTGAAGAATACCGTGTAGGCACAATTAGTTTAGTTATGTATGGGAATGTGAATTTTACAAGAAGATAATGTTTTCCTTAAGTTTTATATAAGATTTGACAAACACTTCTCACTTGAAGTAATTTATTGCAAAAGTCTTTTCACTTAACACTCTGAGGAATGCTCTTACTTTAAGAGCAGAATTATTTTATTTTGAAGGACAGAAAAATTTAGCTGCCTGAGGGCCTTAAGAACTATTGCAAAGAAGTATTAGTCTATCAGAAAATACTACTGATATGTATCTGATGCAATGCATCTTTTTAGATAGACTTATTTCATACATACCGTTGCTTTTTATTGGCTACATACTGAATATATCCAGTATATATTGGATATGTTTCTGCATGTGCTCAATACAAAGTTGCAGCTTTGAGCAGATGTTAACACTATTAAGGCACATGTTTTCATATGTAATGTGAAAAGTAGCTGAAGCCTTTGACTATGATTAACTTTAATATCAAAATTTCATTATATGTCATTTTGTTCTGAGAGCAGTTAAATTGGTAAATAGTTAACTGTTTATTGAGCTAATTAGATATGGAAACAAATGACTTAATGGCATTAAAGAAGTATTTTGTTAAAGACACTGGAAACTGTAGACTGGAAGAATGTAATCAAAGCCACACTAGTAGAAACCAACTTGTATTATACTTCACTTTCCTTTTGCTTTTCTGTCAGTTCCCTTTGAGCAAAAAACCTTATGATCAAGAGGCAAGAGAATGTAGGTTATTTTGAAATTGGAGAAAAGTAGCACGAAGTGTAGTGGAAAAAGTATATATCAAGGGAATCTTGAATCATTGCCTGAACATCTGTGTATAAAGAAGTCTCTATTTTATAAATTAAAATTCTACATCTATTGAACGATAATTGACTCATCTTAATCTGTACCGTGGTAGAAACTATCTTTCTGCAAAATTACTCCGAAGCTTTTGTTAGGTGGGAAGCACAGAGAGTGTTAATTGTGTTAAAGAAAGGCTACAGCTCACAGCTGTTTGTATCTGGCATTTGAATAGAAGTTTTGAAAGGCTTGGGGGACAATTCATACTGAATTGTTTTGAGGTATTGACAAAATTGTCTGCAAACATCTATCTGCATTTTACTTTGTCTAGCAAAGTAATGAAAGAAGTGGATGGTTTAAATAATGAAAATCTACTGTAACCTGAAAGTTTTTCCACACTTACTCAGCAGAAGATGATGAGACACAAGTTACTGAACGAGGCAAGACTTTGTTTTAGCAGAGTATGGGCATTCTTATGTATAGTCATACGATTTCTTAAAACTTCAGTCGTCTCTTGCAGGGGTAATAGTGTTGAGCATTATCTGATAATACTAAACCGAGGGAGTTGATTCTTGTGAGATTCCACAAATGATAGATTCAGTGATATTTCACTATCTTCATGATGCGCTGTGAAGGACAACTAGTGGTTTTGCAGACTTTACCACTCTTCTCATTTATCAGCACCACTAAACTCTTTCTGAATTCTAGATTTCTCTAGGCTATAACCTTAACCTATTGGGCTGCCCTTCAGTTGATGATTCCGTGTTTGGCATATGGCTGGCTTTTTTTGAACTTTCTTATGAATTAATGTTGTGATATTATAAGCTTGCTTACCAGAAATAATTTGGGTTCGGGGTTGTGTTTTGAGTGTGTTTGCTGAGTATTGTGGAACTGTGCTTGGATTTCTGTGTGGGAAAGACCGTACTTTGTTTGAGGCTCACAGGAATTTCCCTGTCCCACGTGAAGATTGAGGCCACTTAAATGCGGGAATGGAGGCAGAACCTGTTCATTCAAGGAGGATTTCCCAAGTCGGTATCAGTTGTTTGCAGCTCTTGGTTCTCCATATTTTTTGGGGTGCTGACAGCAGGCAGAATACAGGTGGTTGTTTATCATCCTGGATATAGCTCCTTAGGGTCAGATCTAGCAATTTTATTGAGACTGATAGGAAGGCTCTTTTGCATGGAGCGAAAGAGTAAGCACAAAATAAGATACCACTATTGGCTGAAACTAAATACTTAAATTACTAATTGAATATTTAGAAAATAGAGATATTTGACTTTCTGCTACTTTATTGTTTTCCAGATAGAGACAAGTAATCTGTAGTGTTTCATTGAGGCAAGATACTGGATTCCTTTTCAACTTTGAAAAGTCAACTGTATGATAACAGTCACAAATTGTAATTCCTAAAATGTCTGAGTGGTTTGCCATTTAAACTTGGTTTTAGATGGTGACAGTTTTCCACTTTTCTCAGATCTGCTGGGTCTGTGTTACCCTTTGTCTTGCCTAGACTTGGATTAAAACAGATGTTATTAATCACAGGTTACCCTTTTGCTAGGTATGGCCTACAGTACAGTATATTAAGGATATGAATGAAATTCAAGTAGCTGTGTAGATGTTAATGGGTATGCAGTGGGACAGTATCCTTACTTTACAGTTTATCCAGCTATAGTTGCAAGATTTTATTATTGGTCTTTATACTTTTCAGATATAGAGTGGGATTTATTGACAGACAGTTGCACATTTTTATTAGCCTTTTCTGAGAATAATTAGCAGCTTCTGTCTGCTAATTATTCACATTTTTTACATCTTTTTGGGCAGTAAATGGGGAATGTTTTGATGAATCTACTGACTGAAGTGCATGCATACTGTGAATATATCTTAAAAACCCCATGTGTTTAAAACTCATAACAACTTAGTTTAAAGCATGTGTTAAGTATCTGTGTGAAAGGATGAAAACTTATTCAAATGTTTGTTAAGGCGAGGTACACAAGTCTGTTTTTCTGTTAAAGAAAATCTGTTACTCTTACAGTAGTAGAACATTTAACTTAGCAATGGCCAGTACGGAACTTGCTTGGAGACTGTTTAACTTAATTTACACAGAATGTCAGATTCTATTATCTGATTTGATTGTTAAGTGCCACAAACTCGCTATGGAACACACAGCACACAGTATTCATACTTGCTTGATGAATTTGTTAATGTGAGTAATTCTTGAATGTAATTTGGATCATAAATCACTTCAGTACTATATTCCTATAAGACAACCAAAATCTTGTCCTCTAACCTTAATAGCCTGAAATGAAGAAAACATTAGGCTGGTTGTGGATGTTGAAAGTAAAATCTGCAAAACTGTGACTTCTTTCAGGCAATAGCTCGCGTATGCCTGACAGAATGGAATAGATGGCAGCTGAAGTAACAGGAGGACTCTGGCTGTAAGAAGACAATGGGAATATCAAATTCTTGGTTGTTTTCATCACAAGATGTTATAGAATTATGTAGAAAACTTGATGAGAATGGGTGGAATCAGTACAGGGAGGAGGTGTCTATTTGGTACAAAAATGTCATGAATTTGCCACAGAGTTGCTGGGAAGCACCAGGATGTTTTTATGTGTGAAGAACTAGTATTTCTGGGGAATGAACATATGCACAGTAGTGTAGAGAGCAATCCAAAAGAATTTACGGAGTAGTTATATTTTCATAGCAAGAGCTACGGGAGATTTTTTCTTTGTGAGTCTTTGTAGGATCATGAATCTCTCTCTCTTAATGTTTCCGTTCCTTTTGTCTTGAATTAGGTCAACTTTTTTTTTTCTTGTTCCTATTTCATGAACTTCTCTCTTGTTTCATAACTTACATTCATTTTCCTTGCTTTGACATAAGGTTCCTCTTATTTCTTTAGGGAGATCTTCTCTGGCTGTCTTTCCATCTTGGTCGTTACTGACCTCCTTGTGAATGGTCACGTGCTATATAAATCATTATAATGAAAGGGGGGTTAATTTCCATGGTGCTTCATTTATCCTCTGAAAATACAATGAGATGCCATGAAAGTGCACTAAACTGAGTTTTGGTTTCTAGCAACACTTTATATATTTGCATGAAGGTAGTGAATGATATAAACACTAGAGTTAAAATAGTGTTGCAACTGGGGGACTTGAGTAATTCAAGCAAGGAAGATAACATGAGGCATAAGAAAATCAATGACAGACTTCTCATGCTACTAACTAATTAACAGTTAAAATCATTTAATATGCAGAAGACCATCTGAAAGGGAAGAAAAAAATCCAACAGCAAAAATAGAATAAAAAAATATTTCGTAAGAGTCAGGGTGATTGGTGAATTTGCACTATTTACTTGCCTCGAAGTTACTGGAACATGAACTCTGAATGTAGTAGCTTTGGAAGAGACGTGGAGAGTGTGAAGAGATGTAGAGAGTAAATACCAATGTTGCCTTCAGACTTGGCTAAAGGTTTCTTTAGGTAATTTGTAGATGTGACATGAGGAATGAGTAAAAATTAAAGGTTAATATTAACTGGTATCTCAACTAGAATTCTTGAAATCCCTTTTGATTCCTGACAGAAGTAAAATAGGCAATGTAATTATGAACCAAACTGTCCTGGCTTTTATGCATCATTTTGCAAGTATGCTAGTGGTGTTTTTCCATGCACAAATGGAAGGATTTTTTCTTCAAAAGCAAAGAACAGCCTGTTAATTGAATGCCTTGATCTGGCATGTGGCCAGTGAATGCATATAACCTAAATGTTTGGATATAATACTTATTATATAAATTACCATAATAAATTTTTATGTGGTTAG
>NW_009226485.1:11808-24258 GCF_000690835.1 Fulmarus glacialis | reverse complement strand
CCCTACTATTCTGATCATATGTCATGGCACAAGGTTGGTATGGCTGTTTCTAGTGAGGATAACATTTCATGGAGGCAAAAAGGAATTTGGATGCTCTGGTGTGAGGTTATTTAATTATTTGGAGGATTTTTTTTAAATTACTTTCTTTGAGTGTTGGTATTGTGGTGGTTTTCTTTGTTGGATTTTTTTTTAACACTGTTGATAGCAATTTACCTTAAGAAAACGTCTTCCAGCTCGATAGCCAGCAAAATCAGACCCCAGTGTTATGAGTGAAAAGCTGAAAACTGGTATTTCTATTCTCCTGTCGTCTCTTGATATAGTCTGTGTGTTGTACATGTATCATCTCTGCAGTCTGGAGCTCTGGGAACAGTTCCCAAAATCCTGTCCAAAGCATGGACATGGTCTTGTAGTTCTTAGTATTTTTTCTCTTCCGGCTCCCATGTTTCTCCACGTCAAAATGCCGGTTCCTTTTCTATCCATAGGATCTTTAAACTCTGGATGACAGATCCTGACGTTTGGACCTAGATAAACATTTTTTTCCATTTTTTTAGTAAGTGTGGTCACGTACCTTAATTTATTGGCCCTTAGTGTTTCTGCTGTGGTGGTTCTTGGAAGTGTAAGGAAGTAAGTGCTGACAGCACCTGGTCCGTTCTGTGGGAAAGCTGCTGTTCACTTCAGCAATTGCATGTTTGTCTTGAATAAGGAGGAAGCAGTTTTTTTGAAAGATGGGACCCTAGCACATTAATACCAACTCTGTCACTGCTTGTGTACACTTGGAGTATTTTTATAAATGGTTATCTGGAATGTTTAGCCGTACGGAAACAATTAATGCTTCCCTGGCAATCAGATGTTGCTAAAGGATTGGAATGGCAAACCACATTTAGCCGACTGTCTGAATCTACCTGAAGTACCTGACTGATTTAATTGATCCACTTGACGGAATTATTTGGGAGCCACTTAAGATGCAGTACTATTGATTTCAAATGCCGCACATATTTACAACCATATGTATTAATTTTTAGGTTGCTGGGGGTCTTGGGGGTTATTTTGTTTTAACTAGCTTGCTGAACTGACACAACATACCATAATATATAACTTGAAGAACTAAAAGCTAGTAATTGACAAAGAAATTTAAGATTTAGAATGAATTTTTATAGAGAAAAGTATAGGTTGTTTTGTGTTGATAATACATGTTGTATTTGCTCTCCATCTAGTCAGTAAGTGAGCTTCAAATGACAAAGCAGTCTTTGAGGTGGCTCTGAAACAATCATTTACGTTTCAAGTTGACAACACCGGAATTGAATGTTCACTTAAATTTTGACTGACAAAAAGACCTAGAACTTAAATCAGTCAACTCATACTGACTCGTAACAGCATTAATCAGAAAAGGTCTTAAGATAAGCTGTGTTACAAGTCAAAATAAGTGATAAATTTTATAGTTATTAATGTGGTTTGAAATGCTGAAGCTAATCTGGAAATCAGTCAATATGTGGTGAGGAGACAAGGGTACTGCAAATACCAAAATTGTTTTTTGCACCTGTCTAGAGGAATTTTTCAGTATCCAGCTTTTTAAATGATATGTTCAATTTAGCTTGAAATGCACCTTTTTGGTGCATTTTTTTGAAAAATCAGATACTTTGAATTTGCCATGTCTTCTATACACATCTGAAGAAACAAATGTTTTCAGGAGAAAAACACATTTCTTACTGGTTATGTGTTTCAGTTCTCTTAAGGAAGTCTAATTTTATTTGGTTACTGCAGGCTTCAGACCTATTATTTGCAGTCTAATTGAATACATGTTTCATGACTTACAGTAGAAGAATCTACCAGGTAAAGTGTAATGGTTTAAAATGAATCATATTTGGCCTATTACTTGTGTTCCTATTAAACCCACTTTCAATTGGCTGTTTTTGCAAGTTGGAGTATTAAGTATAGTAAATTTGACTAGATAATCCACCAATCTTGCCAGATGCAGAAACTGGCAAGAATCTGGCATTTTGAGTATGCTTTTCGGATCCTGGCCTTTCACAGTAGTAGATACAGGAGTTTTCCAGTGTCTTCCTTGGAGAACCACATAATAGATGGCGGAGCGTTTGCAGGAGCACCATTGGGAGGTAATATTCGGGTTTCCCTGTCAGCAGTATCATTCTTTACATCAGGCTGTAGTGGGTAGGAGTTCAAATACGCAGGTTACATTTGCTGCTCAAACAGTTATTTATAGTGACCCTTTGGGAAGAAGCAACAGAAGGGATATAAACATTGCATGGGCAACAACAGCAAGCTGACAGGCAATGAGTTTTGCCTTACTGGCTGGTTAAATAAGGCTCCTTTATTGCAAGAAGAGGGAAAGATAAAATCAAGTTGAACATTTAAAGGAAAAAAATGAAGCAAATTTGAAGACCCTCAAAATGTCAAATAATTTGTCACACACATTCATCTGTTAGCTCATAAATGTCAGTTCTTGTAAAAAGCCTTTCCAGCTTTTCCTTGGATCTGACTTTCCAGAGCCTACAGCTGGGCTTCAGAGTTAAACTGATTTTTTTTTTTTCAGGTTTTTAAACAGAACTCTGAATCAGGCATCTCTTGTAATTTTTGCTCTCCTGACCTTGAAAAAGGATCTGTTCTTCTGCGAGAGACACCTTGAAGGGTGGTTGGCAATCATGGAATCAACTAGGAAAGCATTTTATTTACTTCAGTTACCTGGCCTGAAAGCTAAGCCTTAGGAAAGAACTGGTTTAGCTTCCTTTGTTAGTGTACATTTCCTCACAGCTGAGTCACTGAAAACACAGGCTTGCTTTTAAGGATCTTTTTTCCCCTCCTGTTAGCTTGGAGGTGATTTTGTGATCATTTAGAGAAACAACCAACCAACCCCTGCCCCCATCCCATTTTGTTCATGCTTCTTTAGAGTTTTGCAAGAGCAAGCTTTCAAACTGTCAGTGGCAGACCATAGTTGTGGGTAACAATATTTTATAGACTAGTCCATCTAATATTGCAGTAGTTCCACTTTTCCAGGCTCTTCAGAGCTATTGCCCAACATCCTCTACCACCGTTTTAACCTGTGATCAGTGGATCTCTGAAACTGCGGGCTGCTTCTAGAGGCTCCGTGAAATGTGTCACAAAGAACCAAGCTCATATATGTCATGTAGGTGCATGAAATTATAAGTCTGCACTTCTATTAGAACATATCTGTGGGCCCTGAAAAAAAAAGGGGGGGTCAAAATGGCTATTCTTGCCAAAATTATACTAGCCATGTGGTTTCATAGTGAAACTATGAACATACTAACAGTGTGGTTTCTTTACATTAATGTATTTTCAATATACAATGAAAAAAAAATTTATATTCAGTAATTCTGCATTTTTAGCTGTGAAATTTATTACCAACACAGTATCATTAAATAGACAAACTAACGAGTTTTTGTTAATTTGAAGATGCAGTGAGCTTAGGTATTGATAATAACAGTAGTGGGAAAAGTGCCCAAAGAATATGGTGTGTCGTTCCAACTTAGTTAACCACTATCATGTATATATTAAATTAATTGTAAGATCGTTTTCATTCCCTGAGGAGTCGTGTTCTTGGTAATGTACACTCCCATATTTGATTCTAAAACCCCGATAAATGCAATCTGTTGGAATGTTTTTAAGACAATAGCTGTTTAATGAATAGCTTGTGTGTACAGGAGAAAAGAATAAGCTTGATTGCTTACAATCTGACATTTGAAAAAGCATTTTTTTTAGATCTCTTGTATTTGCATATCTAATTGCTATGTAATCAAAACTAAGTGAACTGTAGCTACTTGAAACCAAAAAATGAAAGGCAATCATCTTTACAGGGGGAAATATCCCACTCATATGCAAACCTGTCTGAATATTAGAATTATATTCTTTTTGTGTTTAATTATAGGTGTCTGACTGAGCAGTAAATTTATGCCTGTGTATTAAAGGAGTGAATGTGACCCTGAAACATCAGCTTTCCTTTGTTGAAGCAAAGCATTGGCATTGAGAGAACTTAAGTGTTGTGTATTTTGGTGATAAGGGATTGTGCCAGAATAGCTGTTAATTACCTGCTTTGTTTGATATGGAAAGTAGTGGTTCCACACTTTTCTTCCCACCAGTGACAGTACTCAATTAAAACTTGTATTAAACAGTGATAATGCCCTCGTTTATCTGGTGGGGAAGACGTGAGGTGAAGAAAATTAACAGGATTTCTTCAGCTACTTGGAGGCGGCTTTGTTTTTTTTTTTTCATGAACCCACTGTGACAGTGAAGAAAAACGAGTTTTGTCTTTTTGGTGTAGTGGGGTGTGGTGGGTTTTGGTGTTTTGTTTTTTAAATTCTTCATGAGTCTTAAATCTTGCACTTTACTAGTAGTGGCTACAGCAGAAGTTAAAAAAAACCCTTAACTGTAATGTACAAGTTATAAATTTGGAAGACGCTTGCCTTATCCTGTTCCATGTCGTTCCTCTGTGTGAAGCGTCTGTTGCCATGGGTCCTTACTTCACTGTGTTTTGAAATTTTATTGCATTGCTTACATGTCAGAAAAAGAGGGTTTTAAAAAAATAAATTTATTGTCTGAGCTTTTCTATTCCAGGTATTTGAAGCATGTTTTCTAACGTAGTTGGTTTTCTCAGCTTCTGTTAATATTTGTTATTTTACAAAGAAATGTCCTCAGATCTGATTTTGCAAGATTTTGTAATCAGCTTAATATTTTCCTCTTAAATTTCTTAAGTATGTCAGAAAACTGAATGCAGTATTTTGGGTGGGAACCCTTCAGTCTGAGATAGGATTCTCTAAGTAGCAGCTATTTTTTGCGTATCTAAACAGAAATAACAAGGGAGGAGCAAGGCAAGGAAGTTAATGTAGAAGAAATACTTGGTAATCTGTGTGGATCTTTCTTTGCTTCAGGTAGCAATGCTGAAGAATATTCTAAAAATACCTCAGTAGACAATAAGAAAGGGTATAGAATTGTTACAGTAACACTTAAATGCTTTTTATTTCATTCATCCAAAGAAATTAAGAAATGGCTTGGTTGCTTTACTTACGAAGTTTGGAAGGTCTGTGTTCAACAAGCTTGAACAGCTTTATTCTGGAGTGAAACTGAATGTTTGATGCTAGATTAATTTGGCCAAAAATTTGAAGCAGTAAGTGAAAAGGAGTAATTACTGTAACAGCTTTACAGCATGTATGTGAAATTCTTTTGAAGATCTCAGTGGATATGGCAATGCAGGGTAATTCAACTAGAGCTTCAGAGCTTCAACTGTTAAGTGAATAGAGGTCTCATGCAGAAAGTGCGATTGGTTGCCTGCAATAATTAATAAAGTTTGTTCAGAAGGCGTATTGCACTTACTGACTGAATGGTTAGCAGTAATGACTAGTCTTAGATATAACCTTAGAATTAAACAAGAAAAAAAATCATTGCAGATAAAACAATACCTTAAAAGGCTTTGTAAAGTGTGGAAAACTTGAAAGATATTCTTGTTTTGTTGAAAACCTAAACAGAGTGTCATTGTTAAAGAGCCAAAAGCTAGCTTTTATTTGGTAGTGGAACTTTGTAATCTCACAGGACGCAAGCAAACTGTAGTGAAACGTCAGGTCTAAAAAAAAAAGTTTTAATTGTGTGAATTTATCATCATTTACAGAAAGCAAGCTGTAGAAAGCCTTGCTTAGATGACATCTCATAAATGGCATGTTTTTGAAATAGTCTGCTTTTCTTTTGAAGTAAATATTGTAAATATTTTTCTGGGCATATTAAGTGATAAATTTCATTAAATTATTTAATTGCATGTAACTAGCAATAAATTTTCTTTAGATAATTCATAAAGTCAATAAATGTAAATTTGTTCCTGCTCACCACACAATTGCCCTTTCATACAAAGTAAACAGTGATAAGCATTAAATAATAATTTGATAAGGTGTTTTATGATCCGGCATTTTGAAGTGGAATGATCTCTGTCCATTTCTTTAACTGTTTTTCCAATTTTCTTTCTTCTGCACTGTAAAAAAAAAAAGTGGAATGTGAATTTGAGATGCATTTAGATTAGTAGAATTATTTCATGGCATAGCAGTGCTGCAATACAGTATTAGTATAACTTAGTCAGCTTATCCATGTAGGATTAGGTTCTGCAATGATTAGATTGCTTCCTATGATCATACATACTCATTGAATAGTCATTTCATTTTATAGGTAAGTGTTGCAACCCATACTGTCCAGTCATGGATAATTTTGCTAATATCGAAGCTAGTCTGTTGAGGCTTCCTTAAACTTACATGTATTTGATATAAAATCCCAACTTCAGATAAAGTTGAAGACTATGTTCCTCCACAACGAATAGTCTTAAATGGACATATTGTACTTTTTGTACTCTGTAAAGCAAAGATAATGAGCCTATCAGATTTTTCTGTTTAAATTGTTCTGATTACATTTCATTGACTTTGATCACTTGAAAAATCATTTACTAACATTTTTTGAGCATTTTCTTTATTATGCATGTCCGATAGATTTTTTTTGAGGAGCTATTTCAGTGTTTTCTTGTAGAGAAATTTCTGATTTCAGTATACAAAATTCAAAAATAATGTTATGATACTCAGTTTTGAATATGTATTAATCTGCTGTATTGTCACATAATCTCTACATACAGATCTTTTTGCAGAGAGGAAAATTTCTGTGTTGAAATTATTTGCAGTATTAAAGTGTGGAAAAGTAAAGGAACTTTTCCTCCTTTAGCAATTGCCTTTCCTAGACCCTTTCTGGATGAGCAGGCTTTCCCTTTATGTTGTTACTATTCTTCTAAGACTTGCAGTCACTTTTGGGGGGAATTTCAGTATATCTGATTGTGCCGTAGAGTGAGGTTCCTAAGTCTAAGACTGAATGGAAATTCTCCTTTCCAGTCTAACTTTTTTTCCATTTGAAAAATGCCAGCTGGAATGAAAAATCAGGTCATTTTCTGCACTCACCCCATCGACAATTTTTCCTGAATTTCATTTTTAAGTTGGACAAAAATGTTGTGTTAAGTCATACACTTTTTCAAATAGCAAAAGCTCACTATCTCGGTAACCTTTGGAAAAAACCCTCAAATTTCTTCTACCAAGAAGCTTTAGGACATGAAAAATCTAGAAGCTGAGAGTTGACTTTCAGCTCTCCAAATAGTCCTCCGGAAGAATACTGTTTGTTAAGCACCCCGGTGACAGGGTTTACATACCACGTGAGGAAAATTCAGACCCCTTATCTCCCCTCATAATCTGAATTGATGGTACTTGTCATTTGAAATACATATACACCTGCTAAACATGCTTTTTTCTCTTTGATGAAAACAATACTGCTGAAAGCATGTCATAAAGCTTGTTTTTATTGCAGATGTACACAATGAATCATAATTTCCAGCGGGCTCAGATCCTGCCTATGTAGGATCAGCAACTAAAACACTGAAAATGTGAACAATATTTTATTTATGTTTGGGACCTAGAGAGCATGTCTCACATTTGTACTTCTACCTTTTAGCTGCATGACAATGTACTTGGGTGCATCCTGGTATTTTAAGTATTCTCTTTACTGAGGTCATTCTGAGCACAACTACATAAGATTTTAAAGTAGATAGTGGTGATATTGATGTTCTTTATCCCCTCTCTCCCTTTTCTTAGCCATTTGGACAGTTGAGAGGAGAATGTGATTCTCTAAGGGGTAAAAACTCAAAATTTACTGTGAAAGAAGTAAGGAGAATCTACAATTTAGCCCTTGGAATGTCTGTGCCTCAAAGCTAAGAATGTTTTTAAATCAGATTTTGAGTGATTCAGAATTCTCTTCAAGAAAATATGAAGAATCCATCTAGAAACAAACTTTAATTCCATGTATTAGCAGAGTCAAGTTATGATGACCTTGGATACGCTCTAAACCAATTTGTAATGATTACTGTCAAAGCAGTTTCTTTCTCTGTTGAAAAGTAATGGCCTATGATATATTGGAGGCCAGATTAGATCATCCTGATGATTCCTTCTGGTCAAAGTCCCTGAAATTGGAAAAAAATTACTTGGAGTTAAGCTTAGGTATAAAAAGAGGGATAACAGTAAGATGTACTGAATAAAATTTCAATATAGTATAATGGAACTTTTAATTTATCCAAGTTTTATATAAATCACAAAAACTTTAATTCTCCCTATCTATCTATCTATATATAGTGTGTGTATTCTACTGAAGTATGTAACAATTCTACAATCAGGTTGAATTTTAAGGGTTTTTTCCGCCCATATCTAGCTATGTGCATCACAGACTTCATACTTATATTCCTGTATGTTAAAATGAAAATAGTTTATTGGTGAGGATCAAGCTAAAATTTTGGGACTCCAGTATGGTTTGGCTACATGTAATCTCAGAGAACTCAAATTTTAATTGTGTAGATTTTTTTTTGTATATTAAGTTCTGTTGCTTTGATCATACTGTGAATAGGGCACTTCTATAGTAGCCAATGCCTCATTAATCCTGAATTCAAGAAGAGTATTCAGCAACAAGTTTTAATGATTAGAGTACTGGGCTTTTGTTGTGTGTCTTGTTACTGGCCTTAACTTAGCTTAGAATAACTTCTTCGTTTAAACAGGCTTAGCAGGGTTTTTCGAGATTTTTTGTTTGTTTTAAGAAAAGAAGTAAAATATGTTTGCTCGTGCGACAAATTTGAGACTGTTTTCAAGGATTTTTAAAGAGAAAAAAGGAAGTGAGGCATGATCGCACTAATAGGCATTAGGAAATGAAATTCTGCAGCAAGTTTAAGGAGATGAACAAGATCAGGCTTGAGAGATCAGGAGGAAGCTGAGAACAAGGTGTTAAGTCTCCACAAAATAGTGACAAAAGTAGCACAAGGCAATTTTTTTCCTAAAAGTGGTCATAAATGCTGATTTATCTGTGATTTTTTACAAATACTTTTTCTATGATGATAAACAGTTTCTTGCTTTCTGCAACAGAGAAGAATAATTTTTATATATATCAAACTAGGTATTTTACCACTTCTTTAGATACCAGTCTGTTCACTCTGTCTTCATACCAGCAGTTACAGTGCTAAGAGCTACGTAATTACTTGGAGGTGGAGGTGAGTATTAGGACATACAGAACTTGCAGAATGCATGGATTTCAGTATGCTGGGGTGTCTTAGTTAACAGGACTGTGTATGGTTGTCTCCATACCGCAAAAAAACCCCATGCTTATCCCCTGAAGGAAGGGAAACATCTGAAATGCACAAATGAAAAGCTCAGTATGGAGCTGTGTACTAGTTATTTCTGTGCCCGGAGTTTCAGATGTTATGTGCTTATTTAGAGTTAATTCAGCTGCTCTTCAGACTCTCAGTGAATATATACAGTGCAAACTTTATTTCGTAGTTTAATTCTGTATTTTTTTTTTTTTTTTTAGTGCTTATACTTATGTATATATATTGGGAAAAACTGTTTGCATGCCTGTGGTTTTGAATCTTTGTGTGTGGCATTTTTATGTTCTATTTGATTATCAGATTAAAGAGTTTATTTGTTGGTATCTTCAGAGTAAAGAAATGGAATAACATCCCCTGTCTAAGATGGGGAAGTGTTTTAAAACTCTAACAGGTAAGTTATCCTGCATGTTGTCCTATGTTAGAGAAAGCTGTTAAAACAGTTTATATATATTGAAGTGCCCAAATAAATAAAAACATTTTACATCTCACTTTGAGACACCTCATGTTTCAAAGATGACAGCTTTTTTTTTGTTTAAGTGCTTTGTTCATCCATCGATTTGTCTGTGTATTTTATCCTGTTGATCTGGTTTAACTTCTTCATAGAAGACAAGCTATACCTACTTTTTATTTTGCATACACTGCAACTGCAATGTATCCCTTTCTTGCCTTGTGGAGCTTGAGTGCTGGTGTGTTAAATAGTTGTATATTGTCTAAGTCAGTTTAGTCGCTAAAATTTTATCACAGTCGTTTCAGACTTTATTATCCCCATTGTGACTTTCTACTTACGAAAGTGGGATACATCTTATTAACCCTGTCTGCTAAGGTAAGGGTTGGGGGTGGAACAGGGAGGATATGGAGGTTATACTGTGGCTGAGTGTGACTTGCACTGAAAACTTTGTTTTTATTCTTGTTGAGTATTACTGTAGTTTGTTAAATAGTTAAAATGTGCTTTACTAACAGAAGAAAAAAAATCCTATCAGTAACTTCTGATAATTTTTTCTGATTTTTCTGAGCACTTTTTAGTGAAGGTGCCTTTTCCTGTGAGACCATATGGTTTTGCAGCAAGAACTTTGAGTTATATGCTCTAGGCATTGTTTGTAAATTACAGCAGAAGATAAATTTCTTGCAGATTACTGTGTGTTACTGTGGAGAATAGCATTGAAAGTGGTAGTTGGGATACTTTGATTTAATACTCGGTTCTTTTCAGAAGTCTTTTAGTCACTACTTGTGTTCCATAACATTTAAATGGGATTTAAGGGTTTGTATGAAATAGTTGCATAGGTAGGAGGGGTATCAAGATAAATAGGTAATTCAAAGGGTCTTTACTTATGTGTTCTTTAAATTATCTAGGATTGAAGTGTCTCGCATACTCTTAAGCAGAGTAATGCCTGAGCTCAGTAAGTTAATCATATTAGTAGTCCTCAAAGGACAAAATCTTCTTGCTATCACAAATTACTGAAGGTTTTCTGTGAGTGGTATGGCACTATGTTTGGATTGATGTAATGGTCAGTTCCCATTAAAAGCCTTAGGACATCTGTTCCCACTGTTTCATGTGCATCCTCAGGAGTAAATTGAGTTTGTGAGTTTCTTAAATCGGCCCCTGCACAATTGTCTAAGCAGCAGGGGCAGCTCAGGGGAAGTAGCAGAGTCAGGACCACTATTTTCCATGATAGCTGGTTGTTAAATAAACTTAACTGGCAGAGTTAAACTTCACCTTCACATTCCGTAATATGAGATACATAAATGTCTGCATTAAAATGTTTTTACTTTAACTCCTAGTTTGCTATTGCACCATTAATTTCACCCAGTAAAGCATGATTAAAAGGATTCTTGTCCAACAGAGAGGAGAAAATTTTGTGAAATTTTTCTTAATAGCTTTGAAACAAGAATCTTGTGTATGATTCTAGAATCTTATGCTTTGTAGACCTCTAAGTTACTCTTCTGAACTAAACCTGATTTTCTTTATTTTGACTTACTTTCTAATACTTTATTTTCAGTCTTCTAAAGAAAGATGAAATTTTTCCTTTTTTTTTTTTTTTTTAAATTCCATTCTCTGCTTATAGTTCATCTGTGGAAAGAAAAAAAACCCACCAAGCACCCCCTCACCCCCTCAAAAAAACCCTCCAACCCACCCCCCCCCAAAAAAAAAACAAACAAAAAACCCCCAAAACAAACAAACAAACAAACAAAACCCAAAACAAAACAAAACAAAAAAAACCAAAACAACCCACCTTTGAATTACGCCACTGGAGCATTTAATTCGGGCCAGTAATGTTTGAATCGGTGCCTGCTGCTTGTTGCAACTGGATAAATAACATTACAATTGTTGGTAATACACAGAGAGCTAAGTTGAGGAATAGACCTAGGGTAAAGATTCCCAGATCTTTGGCCTGCTCTTGTGCAGAATTCACATTATCCGAGTAATTTGCTTAAGTCAGTGCTGTCCCTGAAAGAAATACTTGTTAAGCTGTATCTTGTGTCACCAGGTGTTCCTATCTGAGTATATCAAAATAAAATACTCTTTTGTCAGAGAAGGGTGTTGAGGCTGTCTAATGCTGGTTTAGCATTTCAGTAAGATCATATACGTAATGATGAGGAACTTCAGCCAATTCACTGATTTGACTTAACTTAAAACATTGACTACAACCCCCTGTACTGTTTGAACATAGTTTATCTGTGATATGTAAGTTAAAGACAATGTAACTTCTCATAATAGTGTTTTAAGTATGTACTTTTATGTACTTTGGATATTTTTTTTTGTTGTTTTTAAGCATCCTGCCTTTGTTTTTCTTCATGATTGTATGTTTTTCTAAGCAACATTTTTAACTTCCCTATTTGCCAAAAAAATTGGACTTTCCTCTCTCATATAGTAATTACATAGTTGAAGTGTGGGTTGAAGGAATAGATAAGGGGCTTTAAACCATATTTGAATGGATTACATGGTACCATCCCATCTCTCTTAAAATTAATGAGCTATTATGGTTGCCCCAACAGTAATGGGTATTAGTTAAAATAAACTATCCTCTTTGCTCATAAGCTATCCTCTTTGCTCATTTGCACCTGGTATGAATTTGACTTTTAATTTTTTTTTTTTTAAATTAGCCTCATGCTATCAGATGAAATGCATTATTTTTTAGAAAAAACATTGCAGCAGCTTTTATGTTCTGATAACTGCATCACTATAGCATACATCCAATCTTACAAGCATGTTAGTAGTGGAAGAGAAAGTCATGTTTGTCTCCCTTTTATAGCTAGCCAGCTCATGG
>NW_009226485.1:0-11793 GCF_000690835.1 Fulmarus glacialis | reverse complement strand
CATTTGCAAAGAACTTCTAAAAATTGTTTTTCTACTTATTTTGCTACTTTGAAACATAAAGAGGCCCTGAAAAGGATTTGAGCTTTTTTCCCCGATTGCTTTTTATCTTAAAATTTTAAAATTCAACCTCAATCAAATTTCTGATGTTTTTTTTTTTTTTTTTTTTAGCATCTATAATGTTAATTCATAAAACTGTGTGCAAATCACCAGTAGTGATAGTGCAGGAATACTTATCTCTGGAAAAGGATTTTGTGTTACTCATCACTCAAATGAAGGAAAACTTTAAGGAGGTGAGAATGAGGGGAAGAAAACTGAAGTTTGTTCTTTCTTCTGTGACTTAGCTTCTGTTGATTCTTGCGTTGTTTTCCCTTAACTAGGTTGTCTTATATTCTGGCTTCTTCGGATTTCAATCTCAAGTATAAACAAGAAGAAATAAATTGTGTTCATCACAGGATAAAATAAAAACCCTAATTCCAACTCTTTCATGCCTCTCTTAAACATCTTAAAGAAGCAAAATAGGGCACAAGCCCAATTTTTTTTTGCTTTTCAGGTCTCCTTTAAGAGCAGAGCCAACCATGATCCAGCAGTTTTGGAGGTAGAGGCAAGTAAATGTTTTACTTCTTGTAAACATTCCAATAAGTTTTTGCAAATCACCTATAATTTGAGGAGACCCTGGTTGAAAAAGAGTCTCACACACACCCCCCTTTCCTAAATGGTGAATTTGGTTTGTATGCTTGATGTGAGGAAAAACATATTTAAGTTTTCACAGGTTATTGACAGGCTTCACATCAGCTACACGCTGTTGCAATACCTAATTGGTGTAAAAATATACAAGTTTGATATCAGTAAGGTTTTTATGATAATAGTTGTTGAATTTCTTAGTTTTGAACCTATCTTCAAAATGTAAATTGTGTTGGGTGGTTCACCATAGTGATTTTCTTTTTAAAAAAAAAAAAAAAAATTGGCTACCTCCAACTGCTGGTGTTCAAATCAGCTCTTCAGCATTTTCACTAAGGGCAATTCAACAACCTCTTATGTACTGGGTCTAAACCTGTAATTATTTCTATGCTGGGGACATTTCGGAGAGCTCATGTTGAGTTTCTCCTGAAAGTACCACTTGTGTTCTTAAATTAGTATTTTTGCTCTTTTCTGAAGGCTGGATTGGAGGTACAGGAAGGAACTATCCATCTGTATTGCTGAAGTTTTAAAAATCGGTCAGCCTCTGAGTGCTGCTGCTCATCAGGCAATTTGAGTCCTTCAGGTATCTCAGGCTGGAGTTCCAGGACAATTTAAATCAACACTTGCTGTTCAGTACCACTCGCCTAGCCCTGGCTTGGCAAACTTTCTCCCTTCCTTGTCACAGTTACTGGTGATTGAAATGACTGTGATGACCTGCTTCAGTGCTAACCCAGCTGAAAACTAAAGCTGGAAACATCCTATGGCTTTTGAGAACCATGAACTGGATCGCAAGCACTTTAGTACGTCAAGGTGGGACTAGCAGCGCCGACTTAGAATAGCTTAAACTGTTGTGGGACTACAAGCTTTAGGCAAAGTGCAGTAATTGTTCTTGAATTAGTTGAGCTGGATGACCGTGGCTTCTTGGTATGCTGTGGAGATGATGCTTTTTACATCTTCAGATTATTAAATGCAGGGTCCCCAACTTGGTTTTTAGACACAAAATATGGAATATACAGGCTTGAAATACCTGTTCTCTCCACCACTAATGAACTTTG
The DNA here is from genome assembly GCF_000690835.1 of Fulmarus glacialis. NCBI lineage: Eukaryota > Metazoa > Chordata > Aves > Procellariiformes > Procellariidae > Fulmarus > Fulmarus glacialis. Next base: position 10,060 of record NW_009226485.1, on the reverse strand, counting down.
TGCTGTATTTCATTTTCTTATTTAAAGAGGCAGACATTTGAAACAGAGCAGAATTTTTTGACCATGAATGATACTAGATGGGTGCTAACTGAGAACTGGGAAACAAAGTTGTGAAACTGTACACTTGGGTTTTAGTTCTTTGAAATATCAGAGCTGTTTTTTGGGAAGGGCTAGAATTTTTCAGTGGTTTTGGTGTCTTTTTCCTGTTTGAAAGTAGTGAAGTTCATTTGTGACGCATCTGGATGAATTCTTAAGTCGTAATACAGTGCAAAGATTAATATGTAATAGTGAATACTTAGAGATGTTTTAATTTTGTTGGCAGCCTACAATTGTAACATGGAGGATACTAATGACAAGTAGCGTGCTGACGCTGTTAATTCTTACCACATTTCTTTGAATGCTTTGTAAAGAACCTTCTTCAAACTTATTCAGTTAGGAAGCTAGGTGTTTTTTTTGACCTTCCTCCTCCTTACCATCAATAAAAAGAGATCATTTGCATCATTTCATAACAATATAGAATTACATGTATTTGGACAGTTTTGCTCAACTTCTCTTTTGGCGGGGGTGGGGGGGGTGGGAATGTGCTATTCCATGTTAGAGGGTTACAACGGGGACAGGAAAGAAGCTAGATTTTGGTCAGCTAATGTGAGAGTATAGTTCAGTGGGATAAAAAATTTTGCTAGTTAATAAGCTGTATTGACCCAAATTTGAGAAGGGAGAGGAAGGGAAAAAGAAAGCGATCAGGTCAGGAAGTGGCAGGTCAGCACCTGTTGGTTGGCAGTAAATCTTTGTCATCTGTTGGAAGTGCATTTTGAACAAAGGGATTATGCTTTGTTCATACGAAGAGTAGGAAACATTTAGAATGAAGGAAGCCACCTTTCTTCTAGCTGTCTCTCTAGGATGTGAGCAGAACGTGTAATTATTTTTGTCCTCAATTCATGCAGAATGCTATCTTATTTTCTAAGATGGATGAAACCATTGTAGAACGTAAGAAAGGCATGCACATAGTGACCCTTTCTCCCCAGCCTTACCATCTTACTTTGACTTTTGTTATTCAGAAGTATATTAATTTAAACTGTAAAACTTTGGTTTGATTTTTGTGGGGGCAGATAAGCATGCAATCTAAAACGGTATATAATGGACGTTTTCACAAAACAAGTTTGGAACTTGTCTTCTGAAGAGTAGAAGCAGTTAATTTTTTTAATAACTTTTTGCATGTTTCTGATAATGTACTGGAACTTATTAAAAATTGCTCACTTTAAATGTCTTCAGACTTGGTTCACCCATCAAGGATTTACTTTGCTTCTGCGGCTTCATACTGTAATGACATTCTGTTTGGTTCTTGTAATCTGTCTAGTATTTATTCATGATATTTCTCTCTTCATCAATGTCTTTGTTTAGCTGAGGGAAATAGCTAGATCTACCCGTGCTTCTCTTTGGGCACTGTGTTGAAAAAGCAGAACTTGAAATTTTGCATAATGAAATTTTAAGTCTTAAGTAAAGTGACTTGTCGTGGAGCTGTGATAATTTAGTTAATTGTAGATTTATTCAGTTTGCGCACTCAGTTTTACTCAGTCTTGCAAATGAAAATGTCAGCAGATTCACTGTTTAATGAGATTATTTTTTTTTTTTTAAATTACATTCCTTTGGTGAATGTTTTTGTACGTTTTTCCAATATTTGTGGGATTCAAAAAGTTCATGTGAAACTAGATGCCTTTTTGGAAGGATGATGTTGTCTCCTAAACAGCAGTTGTAGGAGCTAATTGAATGTGATCTTGAAGGATGCATATCTAGACATTCTCTCCTAAGACCAGTATACATGTATGCAATGTAAATATTGTGATATTTGACTTTGAATTAAAATTGTGAATAGCTTTCACTTTCTTTTGAGTTTATGTAACGAGCAAGGGTTTTATTACACTTTATTTTCAAGATTAAAAAGTAGTCAGAAATATTTTTTCATAATTACTCCTTTACAGAAATGTTGCTTCAATGATTTCACTTAAAATTACTTTTTCCTATTAAATATTTTCACAAGGTTTTTATTTTAAATGTGTTGCACACGTAGTGTATTTAAAGAACTAATGGTAGGGTATAGTATTTTAAATGAACTGACAAATTTGTTTGGTTTTCAGCTCATTAAGTGTAGAAAGCGAATAAAGAATTCCAAACCCCGACCTTAAGGACAGATTCAGTGAAGGGCCAGAGAGCTCTCTGTGAAAGCCACCAGAGAGTATTGATAAGTTGCAATGTTCTAATTCCTATGAATCATTAAAGTAGTACTGCTGAAGGGAACTACCCGCTGGCTTACTGATTTTTTTATTTTTTTTTTTTAATCTCTGGATTGATGTCACCTGAGAGGTAAAGGGGGGATACCGATCCTGAAGTTCCATTATTTCTGTACTGTAGCAAAGGCTTCTCTAATACATTATCAGAGTTATTCTTAAGAGCCATTTAATGTCAGTGCCAAGCTGGCACTCAGCTATACAGTCTTTAACGGGCATGACTATTACTACATTTTAATCTAGCCCTGAGAACACAGGCCACGTGCTGGATACTTCTCTCATTCTGCAGTCATTATAATCAATACAGTTGTTGCATGAAATTGGTCATAAAGAAGTTTTGGAACAGTGGTCACACTTCAAGTTATCTAGGTGGTAATATGGGTGTGTTAAATACCATATAATTGTAGCAAGGATTTGAGGCAACTGCTGCAATAAAACAATATAATTACAGACTGTGTGCAAGGTATCAGTCATAAATACATGGAAAGTTTGTGTGCTGAGATCATTTGAGGCAGTGGTTCTGAATTCTTTCAAAGACTCAACTTTAGTTTATTAGCTAATATTTATTGTCAATTCTGTACTCGGTAACAAACTTGGGGAGTTTTCTGTATTCTCTGTACAAAATTTTGTTTTATTTTTAAAATAGAAGTTAGTTTATTTAATTTGCATTAGTATTTTGTCTGTTACTTTCTGTTTGTCTTGAACTGTTGTCCGGGTTATTTGTTTACAAATAAATTTGTTTTGTAATTGTTGCAACTGAGTAAATACGGAAAGAACTCAACTATTTCAGGAGGAGGGAGTAAAATTATTAAAAACCAAAGATATATAAATACATGCTTCTGTAATCACTGTAAGATTAAATTACCATAGTTTTAGAGTAAACTTGCTGGTTTAATAGCTTAGCGAAAAAATAAGACAATGGAGATAAAATATAAGGCTAGACTGTTGTTATTAAATGTGTTAAAATCTAACAGTCTTAGCAGTAATGTTATATAAAATGCTATATTCTTTGTTCTGCTCAGTACCGTACTACTGATTATCAGTCACCGTTGAAGAAAAAGTTGAATAAATCATGGGCAACAACACACTACACTATTATTTATGCACTGCTTAGAAGTATTACCATGGTATGAATCCAAAGCAGGCAACACAAAGCTCACATAGCCCATTCCTCGAAACAAAAAAAAAACAAAGCGGAAAACAAAAAACAAAACCTCGGCAGACCTGTATGAATGGAGGCTCAACCTGAATAAAAACATTGCAATTAACTGGTGAGCTTTCTGGCTATGGAGCAAATCAGTTAATATATAGATTAGAGTGACCCTGAAATTTAGCTTTTCAGTTGTTTCCAACCAGTAAAGAACTTTTTACCCTGTCTGGACAACACAATGTGTTTGGTAACATGCTGTGAACTTATGCCACTTGTAGCATAATGTCTGTTTAACAACAATATTCTGTGGAAAATGAGTTTGTTTACATTAATCAATGAATTTGGCTGTTTATCTTCTCCAAAAGACCCATGGGCTGTAAAGGGGGTCACTATTTAGAGCCCACCAAGCCACCACCTAAGCAGTGGGATAAGAACCATGGGCAGTCATCTGCTTAACAGTACCTGGTCACTAAGATAAAGCCCTTCTGTAATCGGTAAGAGTTGCAGGAGGCCTGCTGACTGCAGAATTAATTTTGAGCATCGTTTCTGGTCTCATTCCTCTCTAATCCAAAATGCAAGGCATCATTCTAACGCTTCTGTAAATCTGAAAATTCCAGAATTTAGTGCTGTGGGAGAAATCACTGCATAAAGAAATTAGAGCGAATAACTGAGTGACATATTAATTACATAATTTGCTAGTGGAAAGCACGTCTAAGCGATTACAGAAGGCTTTTTTTTTTTTAAAGCCTTATGTAATAGGGCAGTATTAGTGCTGCTGTATGATGAACAGGGAAACAGGGCCACTGAAACCCAGCTGATGTCTCCTGTGAAATTACACATTTTTAAGAAGAGTTTTGAGATTGCAAATTCAAATTAGAAGATGCTAGAATTAAGGTTGCTAGTTACGACCTTTTTGTATCAATGAACTTTTCCTTGGAGTTAATCACTATGCTGTGGGTGACTAGGGTTTTTTTTCTTTGCCACACCCATATTTAAATAAATGGGACATAGTATGTTCATTTCTCAGGTAAGCAACTGACATGTAACATTTGAAGTGGAAAATGTTGATTGCTTTGCACGCGTAACTTGAGGTGAGTGGAAACTGAGTTTTCAGAATACTTAACTTTTAAAAGCAATTTACGTATTATAGTAAAATTACATTTGACGTAAGCAGCACTGGTAAGCGCCCAACATGTCTACAGAGTTGCAAGTCAGGCAGTCAGAGACATGGGGCTCCCTCATCCTCACCTCGTGTTGTGAGTGGTTTGGTGTGGCAGGGGAGCGATTGGGCTGGCTGTGCATTCTGGTGAAAGTGTGACTGACAGCTGGCAGCTTCCTACAAAGGGATATGCCTGTGCTCTCCTTTGTGCTCAGTCTGCTACTTGTGGGATGTGTCACTAAGCCAGTTCAGCTTGCTAAACAGGCAAAACCTAATTGACAGCAGTAGTTTGCTGCTGTGTTAAACTGGCTCTAGAAGGGCCCAGCCAGAGCTGTTGCTGGTGCAAGGAAGGGGAAGACTTAAGACTTAAGGAAGACTTAAGTTGTTGAACTTAAGTCTACGGAAGAAACCCTTCTATACAAGAAAACTCAGAATAGTTCTGACTTGTGATTTGGGAGAGTTTCTTTCTCTGAGGTGACTATGTAAGATCAATGTTCTAATTATAAGCACACACATTGTGTCTAAAGCTGGCAATATTCATTTAAGCAACCACTTAGGAAAAGGTTTATGTTTAGCACTACTTTTTTTTGTTGGCATAAGAGGTGATTTGAATCTAATTATTCAGGATAGCATTTAGCTAGCTAGGCACTTGAATCTTCTTGCCATCCCTGCATACAGGAAGCAGGAGTGATTCAGACACCTGCTCTTCATTATGCATCTTTGAGGAAATCTTCAAGGCAGATTCATCCCAAGGACTGAAATAAGAAAGGGGAAATATTAGGTGTAATCATACCAATGCTGATACCCTGTTTTTCATTAAGGTCAGGATTCCGCAAAGCACTTCAGCTTATGCATGAGATCTGTTGTAACATTGATTACTCCCCCCACCTCTGTTTTTTGCAGTCTGACTGTGCGTGTTCTTGTCAAAACTCAGTTATCGTTAACGTACATACTTATCTAGAACAGAAAGAGCCATTCCCAAGCAGTGTAAGATACGGATTTGGAGTAAAGCTCTGGCATTGCAACCATGTCAGCCTGGCCCTGGCAGTAAAAAACAGCTTTGCTTTTCTGTGCATGGCCTCTTTCCTGCATTTTGCTGTGTTCTTGTAGCCCAGCAGTGAAGTACTATTGGCAAAGTGTCACTGGTTAAAGTATTAAAGTTTAAAGTTACTCCCCTTCCTCTACCCTTTCCCCTCCCCAACCTGCCCCTGAACCAGTCTGAAAAAACAGAAGTGATGAATGTTTGTTTTATCTCTTTTAATTTTTTTAAACTTCACTGAGCAAGAACAGTTTCTTTATGGCTCGGGAAGTTATTCAAAGCTTAACTACTACCTAGGTATGTTTGGTTTGACTCATGAGTCTCTTATTTTTGTTGCTTTGATAAATAGCAAAACCTAAAGATCACAATGTCCTAAAAGAAAGCTAACAACATATCATTATAAAAATAATTTTATTTTACATTACAAACCATCTGATTTTAAAGAAACAGTAGTAACTGTTCATATTCTTAAACAGAGGTCACTTAACTTTTTTGTGCATATGAAGAGTAAAAACTATGAACCTGTTCTTTTTTACTTCAGTTGTTTTTTTGGGGAGGAAATAGGGAAGAGTTTTCCTTTTGATTTTCTTAAATTTAGCTAACAGTTCTGTGCAGAGTTTTATAACTATCTGATACTTCTATTACATTGTGGATTAAGAGGTGGTACTTTTCAATTTTCTTGGCACACTGAGGTTATGTTAACATGTTCAATCTGAGCTTCTATTAAAAATGTTCTGTGGTGATCTTTGTATACTTTTGTGCAGAGATTTGGAGTGAGTGAAATTTCACTTTTCTTACTAAATGTTAAGCAGTTTCTGAAAAGATGTTAAGGAGGTTAGTAATCACGAATTATTGTAAATGTTAACAGCATGACAAAATGGGGAGGAGTAGTTCTCTTTTTTAAAAGCTTACAATTATTTTTGTAACTAAAAAAAGTGAAGGGTTGACATGGCTATATTGTCATGTTACAAAATTGTCTTTACAATATGCTCCCTTAAGACCTTCACCAAGATTTATGCAGAGGAATCCCTATTGATGTATATTTTATTTTTCATATATATATGAGGTATATATGCGCCTCATCCTTGAGGAAACACTAAAAGCAAAATCGTTGGATTTTTTAAGCAGAGGCTGAGTCACTGGACTCTGGAAGTGATAGGCAAATTGAGATTAGGAAAGTAGAAGTATGGATATGTTGGTATTAAAATGCGGAGTGTAAGCAGCTCTATTTGTTCTGATAGCTCCGAAAGGTCACTTAGCTATTACATTTTTTTTCTCTTTGTATTTCTTTCTCCTCCTTTTCTTTAACAGTGCTGTAAATTCAGTCTGAAATTAAAAAAAAAAAAAAAAAAAAATCGGTCATTTATTCCTAATTATTAAAAAACATGAAATTTAACAAACTATGTATGAATTAATGTAGCTTTGTCTGTTTCTTAGACTTGTAACATAAATGAGTGAAAATTGCTGGAATTCATGCTTAGATTAAGCAGGAATAGCACCTCAAGAAAAGTGCGGTTTTATTTTATTGTTTCTTGACCCTTATGGTTTGTTCAACATCACTTACATGTGGAGCTGTCATAGAAGAGCCGGAGCACAGGTGTTTAACTGAGAAATGGATCAATTTAACACTGAGCTCAAATTATTGAGGAGGGGAGTGTTCATGCGTTGAGCAGGTTTGCTATGCAAAGCAGCAATCAAATCTAAGCAAGGCAGAGAGGAAATAAAACATGGATTAGAGAAATAAAAATGGTTGAAATTCAGTAAAGATAGATGCCTCAATTATCTGGGGCAGTTACTGTTGATGAAAGTTACATGATAGTACTTCAAAAGAGGAAAGAAAATGTTTCAAGAAGTGTAAAATTACACTACCAGCCTAAGAGCTGATCATATTCTCCATTGAATTAAAAAAAAAAATTGTTTTATGTTTTTTACTTTTACGAGTGCTAGTGACTAATACTACATTGACTGCACTATTCAAAATCCAGTATGCTGTAAACGGTAGTCCAAATTGCAGTCAAGAACAGTGTTTTGGGGTTCGTTTTTTTTTTTTTTTTTTTTTTTTTTTCTTTTTTTTTTTTTTGAATTATTAAAAAATAATCTCTAAAGAAATATTCAGGAGTACTGTACTGTGTAGACTAGAAGACTGAGAAACCAATGAACGGACACTTTTTCCCCTTAAATACAGCTGAGGAGTAGTGGTAGCACTTTTCTTTAAACAATAGAGTAAGTATTCAGGAATGTGAAACCACAGCTCAGATATTTCACGTAAGTTCCCAAATCATTAAACCACAGGCTCTGATGATGCTTTCCATCTTCTGTGTTCATTGCACAGATGAAAGTAAAAGTTCCGTATGACTGGGAGAAGGAAAAACTAAGGGGCTCACTTTGAAGTTGGAAATAAAGGTTCTCCTCAAAGTGCTATTTACACGTTTTACCCAATCATTCACAACTGCAATCATTCACAACTGGAGTCATTCACAACTCCAGTCCCAAGTAAAAGAACAGGAACCCAACTCCTGGTGATGTCCTTTATCATTAGGCTAGAGATGCCTCTGGCACCTTATGCGTATTTTTTTTTCTCCCCTCCTGGGCAGTGATCTGCCTTATTGAAGGGTGAAGTGAAAGGTGCCTTGTTCTGCCTTTCTTTGGCCTGCTGTTGGGGCACTCCTGGAACATCAGTGTGGTGGTGGTGCATTTTTTGGCTGAGGTGGTACTAGGATCTTCATTGTCATTTCCTGGACTAATGTACCAGCTGCTGGACTGTTACATTGCATTTTCTTGGAGTTGCAACTTCTTTCTTAAAGCAACTTCCCTGAAGTTGCCATGCCTTGAGTTAGTTTTGGAAAGTGTATTAGATTAGGTCCTTTTGGATGTCAACACTTTCAAGTGTCCTAGTTTGAGAATCCCAGATGAAAAACAGGCATCAGACTTTCAGTTTAATTAAGACTATTTTGCCTTTCAGCATGTACTGTAGCAGAGTTTTAGACACCTTGGTAAGTTTTCACGTGGAATACAGAGGCTTGTGTTAGCAAGGCTAGTACCTTAGTGTACTAGTCTTCCTCCTGGGTAGAAATATAATGGTAAATTAAAATATAATATAAGTATTCTTAAGTAAAAACTGAGATATACAGAAGAATCTTTATGTACTTAAAAGAGTAAATTTAATAGTATCATATTGTAAAATATGATGTTACTGACATGTTGGTCCTACTTTAAGAAATATCTTTTTAGGTCATGGGGGGAAATAACTAGTTCATAAAAATTGGTCTATTCTGGATGTATTTTCTGTTTTGTTTTTAACATCCTGTTAATGATCGGTAAAATAAAACTTCTAAAGTACATTAAGACTCTCTAAGCTGAGTAATTTAATTTCTGTGTGTATACCTAAATGGTATGTAGGTGCTGCTTGATACTAAGGTAGATGAAAGAATATTTTTGTCAGTCTTTCTCCATCTAAAGCTGAATAGCAGAATCAGCTTTATACTGATTAATAGTGCTCATAAACTTAGAGGCAGATTTATGCAGAAGTGATGTTAGAACAGTTGCAGGTTATTTTCAAGTTAATTAGTGACTGCTAATGAATGGACTTGAGTCATGAGTTGAAATAAACTTACTGTCTGTATTTCCTGATTAGAGAATGCTCTGAAGAATGTGTCCGCTGCTGTCACAGATTAGTTTTTGTTGATCTAAGCCTTCATTTAAAAATGTCTTCTGTATCTTGACATTCAGAATATGGAGGTACTTCCTTTCAAAAAGCCATCTGAAGATAACCCTGAATCAGGAAGACTGTTGCATTCAGGTTTTACTGGTATTTCATTTTCTTTCGAGGGAATTTGGTATTTGTTTGCAGATATTATTACATTAACAGTGGTCAACTTGTGAAAATAATCACAGTATTGTGAAATGCCTTGTACTGCTTATTCCCTTTTCTGTAGGGGAATAAAATTATACTTGGACATCAGTGTAACTCTGTCTCCCTATCAAGTTTACCACTTTTGGAATGCTGGTAAAGTTAAATAGTTAAAACTCTTACCTGTAGTCCAAAGTCAGAGAAATGAACAGCCTCACTCCTCTGACTAGGTAACCAAGTTTGACACTTCATGGTAATTTTAAGTATCAGTATTAACAATTGCATTCATCTCTAACAAATATATCCAGGTATTGTGTTTATGCTGTGCATTTCACATGCTAAATTCTCATTTATTCCCTGAGGATACCGATGCGTACACAACTTCTTTCACCCCAAAACAGTGAAATACTCAGTCTTAACAGGCTCCTGGGTTTTGATAGCACTTGACAATGCAGCTTGTTCCACAAATCATTGCTCTTGTTTTTCACACTGGCACAACTTGAGACAAATAGGCAAGAAGGAAATCATGGAGAGATGCAGTCCTGTTGCCTGTTTCACAGAGGATTTTCTGCTGGCC
>NW_009226484.1:0-767 GCF_000690835.1 Fulmarus glacialis | reverse complement strand
TGTGTTGTAAATGTTCTCCATTCATAGAGAATAGAGGGTTCCTTTTTCTGAAACCCCATCAATAACTTTGGAGGTTTCCTTGGGAGCGGAGAAGATGGGGATCCTTTAGAGTAGAGAAGAGAATTCAATATGAGAAGCACTTCAGTGATAAGCATCTTGTAAGGATAAAAATACCTGCTTTAACTTGTTGTTGTGGTTTAACCCGGCAGGCAGCCAAACACCACACAGCCGCGCGCTCGCTACCTCGCCCCTCCCGCCCGCAGTGGGATGGGGGAAGGAATCGGAAAAAAAAAGTAAAATTGGTGGACTGAGATAAAGACAGTTTAATAGAACAGAAAAGGAAGGGAAAATGATAATAATAATCATAATAATATTCATAACAATATTAACAATAATGATAGAATATACAAAATGAGTGATGCAGAATGCAATTGCTCACCACCGAGCCGAGCAATGCCCAAACAGCGAGCGCTACTTCCTGGAGCACGCCTCTTATTTATATACTGAGCATGACATCATATGGTATGGAATACCCCATTGGCAAGTTGGGCTAGCTGTGCTGGCTATGCTCCCTCCCAGCTTCTTGTGCACCTGGCTGAGCATGGGAAGCTGAAAAGTCCTTGACTAGCAGACTACTTAGCAACAGCAACAACAAAACACGTCAGTGTGTTATCAACATTCTTCTCATACCAAATCCAAAACACAGCCCTAGGAAGAAATTTAACACTAACCCAGCCAAAACTAGGACACATGTTTTGGTTAATTCC
>NW_009226483.1:11852-50446 GCF_000690835.1 Fulmarus glacialis | reverse complement strand
TCTATGATTCTATGATTCTATGAAAGTGAATGGCATCACATAATAGAGAAAAAAACAGCTCATAGGCTTTTAAATCAAAAAGCAGAAACAGGGGCTGATCCTATATGGTTGGAACAGGATTTAGTTAAGACCTGTTGAGGTCCTGTGTGAATGAATTTCAAACATTCTCTCTCAGCAGATAGTGTTCTCTGTGCTGATGTTTTAGGGGTTTGCTGCTGTGTCACTTTCAGTAATGATACACAGTCATTCACATGTTATTAGAGAAGTCAGAGACCATCCCTTTCCCACACAAAGTACCTTTCTTGAAACAGAAATAGTCTACAGAAGTTTTCTTCCCCTAATTTCATTGATTATAAAAGCTAGAGATGACATACACCATAGCTGATGGCAAGGCCTGTTACAAAATCTGTTTCCACAGGTGACAACAGACTGGTTAGCTGTGATTTTCCCTCCTCTGGCTTCATCAGATGACATAACACAGACCCTCTGAATCCTCTTCTTTCAGCATATGTATATTAATGTTAGATTGAATACATTATGAGCATCCTCTGCTTTCAAACAGCTGGACACTGAACAGACCTGCCCTGGACAGGTGTCAAGATCATTGAGTTTCGCTGGTCCTCATAAGCACATGATTTCCTTTCACACTTTTGCAGCGTCACAGTGTCTTGTTACACAGCTTCTTGAAGACCTGTGCACTGTTCCACGTGAGGGAGAGAGGTTCTTCTCCCAGCTTTGGTCCAAAACTTCCCCAAGGTTGAAAATTTGCCATTGACATTAATGATCTTCTGATTAAACTTCAGCCTTTTCTGCCTTTCACAGTTGTATTCTCAACTCAGTTTTACTGTGTGTAGGATGATGAAGGGCTCTACATACCATCAGTTAACCAAAGACTAGAGTTTAAGAAACACTACTCCAAAGTGCTCGTATTCTAATATTGTAGAAAGACACTATCCTGTCTCCTGAAAAATAGCCCTTTGTTCCTTGTCTTTCCCAGAAGGTGCTCTGAAAGGACGCCTGAGAGCAAGCACTTGGGAAAGAGATTGTAAAAAGTTTTGTACTCTCATTTCTTGTTCTGCCTACATTTTAAAATTCTGCATTTTTCAAATTGTAATGAGTATGCTTTTTTAATTACATATCCTGTTAGCAGCATTTTGCTGCTATCTTTATTTTTATTTTAAATATGAAGAAGGTTCAGTATGTTACTGCACCACTACTATACAGTAATACATAGTTCATAAAATTCTGGACTTTCATGTCTGAATTTTGCTCTAGGGCTTTATATATTTATTATGATAATAAAAAGTTGTAGAAAAAGGAGTGTATTCAATTCTTCTTGGCGGTATTCCTAGTTCTTACACAAGCATTACCCACCTTTTGCTGAAGTTGTCATTGCTAATGTGGCTTGATTCTGGTTTTACTGCGCTGTATGAGAATCAAAGGTTGTTCTAGATATCATTGCCAAATAATGAATGGCTTCTTTTCATTAAAAATTTAATCGCTAGACTTGAACTGGAGAAAACGAAGTCCAGTATCATAGTTGTTTTGAAATTTCTTTATTCTCCTCGCCCTGAAAGACTCATTTACACTTTGCTTGCTTTACTCTCATTTTTTTCCATTTGCCTTAAAACCTTTCAGTCTCACCAGTGGTGTAAAGAGACTTTGAAGTCACATGAGAACCAGACTTAATATAGGTATGAAAATACTTATTCATCAGGGTTTGGTAAGTTAATGATAAAGATATTTCAAGTAGTATAGCAGCTGTTTTGAGAAATAGGGTCTAAATCAGAGCTGAGAATGATGTATTCAGCATTTCCTCAAATGGCATATATAATTTCATGCAGATATAGGTGTATATTTCCAGATAATTTGTCATGTAACAGAGTTACCCAAATATATTTGAGATTTTTTTGCATCGCTTCTGAAATTTATGGCAGAGAGCAGGTACTGCTGTTGGTATATTAACAGTATGTTTCAAGCAGAATATGATAGAAGGAAAAGTTTATAAATTATATACAAATATTACCCAGCAGGGGAGTGGAGTGCTGAAAAGGCCAATGAAATGGAAGTGTGAAGTGCTGACCTCTAATGCTATCTTAATTAAAGTTGCCTCTGTTAAAGTCCTTGTGCTTCCAGAAGTTGACTGCCATAGACACTTCACACTTCATGTTGTGCAAGTGTAATTTAAAATTTGAGACAAGCAGCAAAGTTATCATTTCCACTGGAAAAGTCACAAATCACACATAAGTACAAAAAGCAGTATAACATCTTGGTAAATTAAGGTGGTAGGATGCAAGAGTAGCTTTTTGGGTCTCTGTTACAGATGCTTTGTCAATTTTATTGATCAGACTAGCAAGTGCACTACATACTTATACCCATTTAAAACCAGTTCCTGAACACAAGGCAAATGCGTTGCCTGAACATCTAGCTAGCACCAGATGGCATGGCAGGACACTGTCTAAAACTTCTATGAATTAAAACTGCAAAGACTTGCTTTTCTACAAAGAAGGACTTACCTAAAACTCCTCAAGTAAATTCAGATAAATACCTAATCTATAAGGTGTTCTTTAGCGACAGAAGTCTTGTTCAAACTATAGCTTGCTCTTTTTTTGCCCCTTATTGCTTAGGTCTGTGCATTATTGAAATAACAACCTCGGCCTTAACCCACTTACCCAGTTTTGAGACTCTATGAATTCGAAATGTAAATCTCACAAGGCATTGGGGATTTTTTTTTTCAGTTTCTAGAGCAATTATATAAGCTTCAATTATTTGTGTTATAGGATTTTTATAAGGCTTGTTATTTATTCAGAAAAAACACATTTCATGTTTATATTAGTCCAAATATTTTTAATTTTTAGAGGGCTTTTCTAGAAAGAAAAGGCAAGAATAAAGACAATTTTTCTTCCTTAAGACCTTAGGAAAGATTCAAGGCTCCTTTTGGGTCATCCTTTTGAGAGATGACAGAGGCAGTGTTTACCAATCAGATGCTATTGTGTAAGTGCTGTCTTGACATGCTGGGCCTGTTCCTTGAATGTCATCATCAGGCCTTTTTAGAGTGTTCTGAGTGCTAAAAGCCACTCAGACAGATAGAGTTTGAGCATATCTGAAATGTAACTGAGCACAACCTTGCTGTCTAGGCTCGTTTGGTCAGACGGTATTATGGTTTCTTTCCATAGCTAAATAAAACATTTGCATTGTTAAAAAATTAATAATACAGGGAGAGTCATTAAAAGGGAGGAAGAGCACTGGGCTCTTGCTTGAAATGGTGACTCAGTGAAGCAGACAGATTTGCTGCTCCATACGGCAGAAGCTCTCGACCAGAAAGTCCTCCCACCAGCACCACCAGATTGTGCGAAGGGATGCAGAGGACATGCACACTAGCCAGGCAGTGGGAAGTGGATCAGAGACTGATACATTTAATCTACTCTCCACCCACCTCCCCTGTGCTTTTTTAGGGATGTGCGGCCATTCCAAATTATGCCCATTAGCCAAATTGTTGTTTGGAACTGTTTGGGGATATTTTGGGTCTGCATTCAGATTGCCATTCCTATCTCCTCTGCGCCTTTTTCCCCTTCATCCTACCCCACGTGAAGTCAGTGATTCATTCTCTTTTCTTTCCTCCATATGGCAGGATGTACTAGAAAAGAGGGAGAAATGTTCAACCAGAACATATTTTTTCAGTCCCAGAGGAGGCAGAGGGGAATAAACAGCATTTGCAGCTTATTTTCCCCTCTTTATATTTGTACATAAGCCAGAAGGTTTGGGCTGTTTCTTTTCCCTTCCAGTGACAAGGGCTGGTCACTGAGTCCCAATGGTTCGCTTATTTGAGTGATAAGCAGATAACAGCACTCTTTGCAACTAGATAAAGTCCTCTTCTGTGCAGCTGATAGTGCAGAATTCAGTAAAATGTTGATTAAACTCCAAGTTGCACTCTCTAAACATCTGCCTGATGCTGACTTCATCTTATAAATTCTTGTCCATGAGATCTTTACAGCCAGTGGTTACACATTGGTATTTGGATGCAGTTGCCATGCAGAAAATAAGATAAATTAGCTAGACTGAGCATTTCTTAAAGGAAAACATATTAACGTGTGTAAAGTATCAATAAAAATCAGTTTAAGCAAAGTTAGATAGAGCAGTTTTTAAAAAGAAAGAACCGCCCTCTTTATTGACAGTAAATATATACCAATCAACAGAACCAATGAAAATTTACCAGCATAATTTCCTTTCACTAAAACAGCAAGGCAGATATTGACCCACTGTCTTATTTCAGCTTTTCAGGCATTAAATTTCCTAACTGTAAACAGAACTGGCAGCCAAGTGACTCTTGTTTAAAATGTGTTGGTGTAAAAAGAAAATGGAGATAGTGGTATAGAAGAACAAACGATGCTCACAGCTTTGTAGATTGATATAATACATTTTCTTCGTCGATGATAAGTTTTAATCCACAAGAATTTGAGTGAAAACTTCACAGAAGAAACAACCATACTGTTGCCAGTACCCATTTCTACACGGTGTTCTCATGTTTCTGTCTCAGACGACACAGTAGTCATCTAAAAGTCCTCATTTCATTAAGGATTAAAGTGACCTTCCCACTCTGGCTGATTTTACGTAGGACCTCTCTGAAATAAAAAGGGTCCCAGAATCCTGTAGACTTCATAAGTTTATGTGTTGCATTTCACAAGTGATGCATAGTGGAAGCCTACAAGTGCCTGTTGCAAAGGCTCAGCTGTCAAGCTATCACCTCTTCAGCCACAAAACTCAGCTTCATTTGATAATGCATCTACACCTGTAGGTTCTTCCGCGTCTATGTTGCTTTTGGGTGGAAGACTAGACTTCAAAGTCACTTAAGCATGATGGTATCTAACTATAAAACTATAATTACTTAATCTGCCCATCTGCCCTTCCTTAGACGTAAACTGAAAGTATGTTTAACAAATTAGTTATTTTAATTCTAAATTATCTGTAGGTTACTTAAAAGTTACAAACATATATGCATTAAAATAATCCATATGAAAATGAGTCAGCTTCCTTTCAAATGGCTTGGGCTTTAATTAAGGCTCAGTAAGAACTGTTCACCTGATGGACCCCAAAATGAAAAAATACGATCTACCCCACTGTGGTACCCGGTATTTAGTGCTATCAGCCATTTAACATCGCGCTCCTTTCCCTTCTCCATAGAGCAGGCCAAAACTAAGGGACAGTCTAGAGACCAGAAACTTGGTCCTGTAGTTGGTCTTACTGCATTGTCACTATGCAGGGGTCTGCCTGGATAATATCAATGGGGTGTTAGGGATCCAAATCCTTAGTGTGGGAACCAGAGAGAAACATGGACAGCAGCAGCTGCCATACTGAATACCCTCTTTGTCAAGGATTTTTCAAGAACGTTATGGTCCTTTCAAATGCCAAAATAAATGCCTAGCTCTTATGAATTTTCTCTCACTTCTAGCAGCTAAGCTGTCCATAAAACTGGACACTTATCTTCACAGTGAAGGATCTTAGCCTGGGACCCCGCTGAAAAATACTGGATGAAAATCTGTTCCCACAGTAGTAGCCAAGAACCCTTTTCCTTAAATATGTGGCTGTTGTTAATGAAATAAACGTGGAGCTTTAGTTCCCTAAATTCAAGCAACACCAAAACTGAAAAAGGCCTTCAGTATCACTGGTCAAAATCCCAGTTCATTGCTTTGATCGAGAAGTTATTACAGAAAATATCTTAATTCACATACGAATTCCCCAGAAATCCAGAAGCAAGCATGTCTGGAGCACAACAGCTGGCTACTTGCTCAGCCACACTAGCCAAAGGCTTTATAGCTGACACATATTTTTTGTAATTTTTAATGCTATATAGTCTGTGTAACCTGAACTTTGGAGTTAATTTACCCTCTCCCAATAAAAGTATTGTATTTCTTTTTATTTCATTTTATTTTTAATTAAACATCCCATAGAGTGGTTAATTGCCTACCAATTCTTGGTTTTATACAACAGTTTTCTTGTCTTTTTGGGAACACTCAGTTCATCAAGACCTACAAGCAGAATGCAGAATAAGGCATTCTGAATCACTGATTCAAAAAATAGATATAATGTCCATTATTAACTCTGTGTTTTTCTCTGTCAGATGTTGGAAGATAATTGAAGTGTGCAGTTTTCCTTACCCAAGTGATTGTCAGAGCTCCCAAACACTCAAAATGAAGCTTGGGCAGGAGAGTTCTGAATCACAGCACTGAGATTTAGCCTGTGCCATTCTCATCTATCAGTTTTCTACAGAAGAAGCTTTTATTTTATATGAGCACCGATAGCACAGTAATTCTCTGCTGTTTACTCTCCACCATACATACCATTAGCGGTTACCAACTTGTCTCACACTGCCACTGCATAAGCAATGGCAGACATTCAGACCTCAGTAATCAGACCATCCCTGTAAATCACAAATTTAGCATGAAGTAATAGTAAAATTTTATAAAAATGATATTGTATTTTTTCGCTTTTTTTCTTAATCTTTTTTAAACTTTTTTGGTGTGTCTTTGCTTCTATATTTTAGAGCTCACAGTCCCTCAAACTCAGCTTTTTGAAATTACATCTGTAAAAGTATGCTTGGTTTCTCTAAATGGGATCCAGAAGCTTAGTGTAAAATCTAGAGGCTCAAAGTTTACCGGAATTGGCATTATCATTGTACTAAGTGCATCTATGCACTTAGAGAAGTGCACTATTTTTTTCTCTTTTTCCTAAATGTATGCTTTGTATTACACTGACTGATTGAAGATGGGATGGCACAACATTTTCTGGTTTTTTTTCTAGCAGAAAGGATTAGGTTTAAATGACCCTATTAAAAAATATAGATTTTCTATCGTAGAGGGAAAAATAAAAGCCCCAGACAGTTACAGGAAGGTTAGAGAGACAGAAATTGAAAAAGAAACATCATTTATTGAGCAAACAGTTATCCTTAACCCGTCTGACTTCATGTATATGAGTCACCCTGTCGGATTCAGTAGTTCATCTGCTTTTAAGTATTATGTGATATTGCTGCCTTTGAGGGCACAGGAACCTGTGTGGAAGTGAAAGGGCTTTTTATCTGAAATCAGTTTATATAATAAAGAAGGAAGGAAAATCCAGTTTTTTCTGATCTGAGATACCCACTGCTGGTAACCTTAAAAAAAAAGAGTATTTCTGTATCTTCCTTAATTACCTGAGGAAGTCCCATCCAGCTGCAGGAGACTGTACCAGACGCATCAAAGCTGCAGAAAAGCTTACAAGCTTAGGGAAAGCCTGACAGTGAGTAAAATCTTACTACTATTTAGTACGTGTCTGACCATAGACTTTGTATACAAGTGCACAGCCATTGGCAAAATTCCTTGCTTGAGGAAATTAATTGGAATTTGGGTCACAACATTTCTGCTTCCAGTGATACCACTGGCAAGCTGCTTTGACTGCAGTGGGAACATGATCCTTTTCATCCTCTTACCTAGCAGAAGATTTAGCTGGAAGTGAAGCTAGTCTGTGAGACCAAACACTCAACTGTCTTCAAAAACTGCAACGTCACTTTAGCAAGCCATGCCTGCATTCAGCAGCAGGATTGCCATCTGACAACATGCCCACGCAGACTTGAGCACACCAGAAGGGGGACTTATAGCCACCATTGTATGAGAAAGACACCCAGGTTTCGAGTGTCTGCCTGCAAAAAAGGCACGGGGGTCTCAAGGGTTGTCAGTGCAAGCCGCAAGTTCACTTCAGCAGTGCTGAAGTGATCCACACCTTTATACATTTTAGCCCAAACTCCCGCACTCTGGGCCCCCTCCAAGAAAGAGGAGGCACAAAAGAGCACACATTTGCACCAGGGAAGAGGACAGTTCCCACCGCACTGTTGAAACAAGGTCTTTTGAAGCATTAGGCTTTGACCAGCTCTTTGGCCAGGCACTTTTTCAAGCAACACAAGATATTAGAAATATGTCCTCACATCCTGACAGAGGGTGGTTTAGTAAATAGACGCTTACTGATGTTACCCATGGAAGCTTGGTTTTACAGTGCTGTAAATCTGGGTTCAGCATTCAAAGCAATTATAGTGAAACCATAATGTTATGATTAATGTTAGGTCAGATAACCAAAATCTTATGAGGAAAAAGGGGTGTTTTCCGTGAAATAACAGGTCTGATCACAGGTGTGCACAGGAGGCAGGGGATGTCCTTCCAGCAAATCCTCTCTGTCCCCAATCTTAAGCCGAAGTATCCAGTTCTTCTACCATGGGATGTAAGGCATAAAGTCACGAAAAAGACAGGTCTGAATGTAATGTCTAATGTCACTGCTTGGTGAGACACCTGGATAGGTTGATACAGTGCTTATTTATATCCCTGATAGATTAAACATACAGGAAAAAGAATAACTTATGAACATTCTTGTATTTTTCATATCAGCTGCTTTACGAAAGGTGTTGAGCTGAGCTCAGGCAGTTGTACGCAGGAAGAGGAATACCTAGACCTTATTGAGATGGGACTGAATTGGTTTTCCTTTTAATATTCACTAATGAAATGTTACTTTACTAACTGCAGCCACTCAATAGTTTGTGTTTTGTCTGTTTTGAAAGAGACTGAAAATGGAGTTTTGGGTGATTGCTATATTATTCTTGCACTCATTCAATTATGGTATATAACTGCTTATAAGCAAGAAGTTATGATAACCTTAGGAAAGGAGGTAAACAGTAAATCATCTTTATTTTTACTTAGCCAGCAAAGACAATATTGTGGAAACACTGAACATCTTTCACAGTTTCATATCATCTCTCAGGGTGTGGTATTGATTTCCTTTAAATTTATAACTCAGTTCTGTGCATCTATAATTATATGCAATAAGGCAAAAAATAGTCATTGCTCCTTCCCCATTCCAAAAAAACCAAAATGGGTGAATCCTCTGAATTTTGCACAGCACTTGGTCTTTTTCTTTCCCAGAGCAGAGTAATTAGAGAGAGAGAGAGCCTGTCTTGAGAGTCCACCAAGTGTTTATTTCCAACTCTTCTTATTCCCATACCAGCTGCTTCGGTTACAAGCAGAGGAGTGGTCATTGCTACATTTTTTTCCTCCTCTGCTTTAATTTAAGAAACTAGTGAAATCATCGAGCCACATTATTGCAATGTTTTTGATACAGTTGGATGCGGAATCAGGAAATTAAATGGAAAAGCATAGAAAGCTTTGAAAAAAAATTATCACGTGGAAGAAAGGCAGCTGGTTTTGTATTTCTCTGATACACAAGAACAAGGATTATTGCTTTACAGGGGATTTGCTGGGCTGTGAATTGTGTAAAAGATGTTGAATTAAAATCTGACCACCCAACAAAAAAATGGATGTACTGGAGGAATCTGTGCAGCCCAGTTGTTTCTTTTTGAGTATCATTCTTCTGCATTCTTAAACACAAAAGCTGAATTTGGCTGAGATGCAACTGTGAGAAACAGACTGACTATAATATCTTGAACAATCTTGGTGTGTGAGGCCCTGAACACCAATAACAAGTCATGAGTTATATAAATAGAGTTTTTTGAGGACTCTGAGTTTGGGCACAGTCAAAATACTCTTCTGAGGCTTACAGCTTCTCCTTACATAGTACATGTGAACAGTTAGAGGTCATGAATACTAATGTGGAATATGCTAAAAAATCAATCGCTTCTTTAGATACACTGTACTGATTGACTTTATTATGGGGGAGAAGGGGGAAATCATGGAAAATACTGGCACAGATAACCATTTTGCAGTAGATCTGTATGAGTGAAAACTGTTCTTTTTACAGGTTTTATTGTCTTTCTGTGTTATTCATCCCACTTACCAGCTCCTGAGCCATGAATAGTTGCACATCTGGTAATTTCATACCATATGGAAAGTTAACTAGTGGTAATTCCAGTGAGATTTATGGGAATGATGTGCAGCAAAGTTTCTCTACACTATTGATCAATGGAATTCAGTCTGTCTGAGCAGAAGAAATCACCATGTTATTGTATGCATTTAAAGGATAAAATCTTATCTGAGTACCTTTTGCAACCTCATGGAGATTAATTTTATTCAGCTAAGATGAGGCTCACAAAGTATCTAAAGCTACCTAAAAACACCTTTAGATACCTAAATGTATTTTTGCTATCTAGACCTCCCAGTTGAAACAAACAGTTGCTTACTATACGTGTGGCTCTGGCCTGTACGTCATTTGCCAGTTAATTTTTTCTCAAAACAAAGTAAATTAAATAAAATTCCAGGGGGAAGAAGGGTTTTTATTTTTAATCCCCATGCTAGATTTACTGAGCTAGGCCTTACTGCCCTTGAATGAAGAAGCCAGTCACTGTGGGGTTTTGGGATTTTAGCAAAGCTTTTGACACTGTCTCACATAGTACCCTTCTGGACAAAATGTCCAGCACACAGCTAGCCAGTCGAGGGAGGTGATCATCCCACTCTACACTGCACTGGTGCAGCCCCACCTCGAGTCCTGTGTGCAGTTTTGGGTGCCTCAATACAAGAAGGACATCAAACTATTAGTGTGTCCAGAGGAGGGCAACCAAGATGGTGAAAGGCCTTGAGGGCAAGACTTACGAGGAGTGGCTGAGGTCACTTGGTTTTGTTCAGCTTGGAGAAGAGAAGGCTGAGGGTGACCTCGACACAGTCTACAACTTCCTCAAGGGGGGGCAGCAGAGGGGGAGGTGCTGGTCTCCTCTCTCTGGTGACCAGCGATAGGACATGAGGAAATGGAATGAAGCTGCATCAGGGGAAGTTCAGACTGGACATTAGGGAAAGGTTCTTCACTGAGAAGGTGTTCAGTCACTGGAACAGGCTCCCCAGGGAAGTGGTCATGGCACCAAGCCTGTCAGAGTTCGAGGAGCATCTGGATGATGCTCTTAGTAGTATGGTTTAGTTTTAGGTAGTCCTGCAAGGAGCAGGGAGTTGGACTCGATGATCCTTATGGGTCCCTTCCAACTTGAGATGTTCTATGATTTTATGATTCTATGACTGAAAGCATGATCATAGTAATTAGCTCTGGTTGGAGAACTGCCTGAAAAGAAATTTTCTATTGCCAAATAACTGATATCATCCTTATATGTACACATACAAATAAACACTGTTCTTATGATCATTCTTGAATTCTAGATCAATGTTTGTCATTGGGATAAGTAATAAAGCTTAAGACTGCAGTGAATTTTCCAAATCAGATTAACTATAACTTACTGGCAAGGAGTTTGGAGAAAGTTATATCACATATTTCAGAACAGAGGGAAATTGCCAGCATCCTTTGCTTCGTGGATATCCTTTCACTTCCAGATTCAGAGGGCATAATCTTCCCCTCAGGAAGAGGTGAAGGATAAAAGCAAAATAAATGCCTCTTCTATTTTTCCTCAGTCATTACAGAGATTTTATATTTATGGTTGTGTATGCTCGGAAATGACACAGATGTGCAAGATATCTTCCACTGGAGGAGATACAAGAAGTTCTCCTGTGCACAGCTCTGATGGTATCCTTCCTGTTCATGCATCCTCCTTGTCTGCATCCCACTCCCCAGTCCAGTAATACTGAAAATATGTAATGTTTCTGAGAGTGAACCAATTACCCTCCTTCAGTTCTCCTCTTGTCTTCAATTTTTGCAGCTACTGTTTGGCCAAAGTGACATTTCAGAGCTAGAAACTAATTGAAAGTGTGAAATATTACAGCCTTCATCAAGAGGTATATCAATGCTTGCTGTAGTATAAAACTATTTCACATAGCACCTAAAGTAGCTTTTGAAAAAGTGAATTTCAGTTGATAGCATGGGTGCCTTCAGTCCTAAGATCCCAAATGATATGGTCTCATCTGGGTTTCTTACAATTGTCTTTGATATTAATGCGCTTTTAATTAGGAATAAAACTGAGACATCATTATGGATAAATGTATCCATGCAGACTCAAGCATTCATTTTTTATTTTATTTTTTTAATTAGGCCATCTGAAAGTCCTTTGGCAACAGAAGGATATTTTAGCATTAATTTTATTTAGGACAAGGACAAGTATGTTATTCTCGGAGAGTATTATTACAGATGGTATAAACAATGCCTTCCTTTAAAGACTTCTAAACGTATGTGCATTTTTGTGCGTGGTGGTATGCATGAACATAGAACTGGTTGAAAATTATCTGTTGAAACTGTTTCTTGATAGTATATTATGTTTTTAATGAACACGACTGTTGTAGAAAATGTCTTAAGGGAAAAAATAGTTTATTGGAAAACAGTTTTTCAAGAAAAGTTAAAATATTTTTCAAGAAAAAGACACTTGATTTTTGTAGAGTTGTACTGTACACCTATAGAGTGAGATAGAAACTACACTGTAAGCTAAATCTCCACCTCTGAGCTGAGTAGCTGAAGTCTACTCCATCTCTGCAGTAGAAAACTACTGCAAATGTGATGCGAGTGTAGTTTAGGTTTACTACTCGACTTGTAGGGGGACAGTATAGCACTGTGATGAAGAACCGTTGCGGGTCTCCCAGGAGATAGTAGGTCAGTGGATGAGCCCGTAATGGGTGCAAAAGAAACTGGGCAAGGCAGCAATTATGGAGCTTGCAGCTTTGCACCAGCTCATTGCTGTCGGGACCCAAGTGTCTTCTGCCAGGCATCAGTCTCTGGAAATCACGCGTAGATCAGGAACAACTGCAGGACAGAGCACCACCCACTGCGAGTGTGATATGCCAATTTCTCTAGAAAGCAGCAGGAGTACATAGACACAGACTACCTTCCCAGGGAAAAGAAAGAAAGAAAAAAAAATTGTTTTCTGGTCTATCCTTAAAACTATACACAATTACCCTTGTAACTAGGGTTAGCATAGTAGGGCAGATGAGTAAACCCACTATGGAAAGCTGTGCATTTTAATGCCTTTTTTGTGATTAAACAGAAAAATAAGTGTGATTTGGATATTATGAAAGTGTCATTTGTCTTTTGCTGATAATTAAAGAAAATATTTACCAAGTATGTACTAATTCAAACAGCAGAGGCTCTACCTTGTACAAAAAGTGCCTTCATCAGGTCTGACACTAACTGAATGCAGTGCAGATTTTCAGGAAATCCCTCTTACTTCCAAAGAAATGTATAAATACCAAGTAACAAAAGTCGTGAGGCAACAATCTCCATTGCCAGGGCTTGGAAAGCTCTTGGAAAGTTGCTAGTGATACCTTAGCAAATGTGGGTACAGATTTCGAGCAACTGGGTGACAATAAATGCTCAGAAGAATGGGTTTCAAGTGTAAAAAGAGGTAGTTTGGCTATGAAGCATACAGGAGCATCTTTCTGACTGCTTCACTTGGGAGCTCCCTCACACCAGGAGCTCTGCAATGGGTCAGGCTCAAATCAAGGGCTTGATTATGACCCTGATCCAGCTGAAAAAATCTGACTACAAAATTTCAACTATTTTGTGTCTTCCACATTCTCTCTCTTTCTCTTCCTCTTTCTCTTAATATAGTGGCTTACTTCAGCTCATGCTGTCACCAGTAGATATCTAATGTTCATGAGTACTGGTATGACTAAAGCAGAGATTAATGGTTGTGTTTTGTTCATTTGTCAACATGTCAGGTCTTATTTCTGAATGTCCTACCTTGACTCTTCTGCAGGCTGATTTTGAATCTAAATATATTTTAAGAATGCCTTTAGCAAACAGGAAATCCCCAAGGCAGTTCACTATTTTTTTTTCTCTCAAGTGTAAACATTACGATCAACACTATTTTAATTCAAAGTGCAGTAGCTTTGTACAGCTGTCCTTAGGATATCTTCCTTATCTGAGCCATTAAGTGGCTACAGTTGGGTCTATCAATCAACTTCTTCCTGCATAACCTATTAGTGTTGACTAATGAGCTGAAATGAGCTCTCCTGAGACGCCATCTGGAGTACTGCTCTGGGGCCCCAACATAAGAAGGGCATGGACCTGTTGGAGCGAGTCCTGAGGAGGGCCACAAAGATGATCAGAGGGCTGGAGCACCTCTCCTATGAAGACAGGCTGAGAAAGTCGGGGTTGTTCAGCCTGGAGAAGAGAAGGCTCCGGGGAGACCTTATGGCGGCCTTTCAGTACCTAAAGGGGGCCTACAAGGAAACTAGAGAGGAACTTTTTACAAGGGCATGTAGTGATAGGACAAGGGGTAATGGTTTTAAACTGAAAGGGGGTAAATTTTTATTAGATATAAGGACAAAATTCTTCACTATGAGGGTGGTGAGGCATGGGAACATGTTGCCCAGACAAGTTGTGGATGCCTCATCCCTGGAAGTGTTCAAGGCCAGGTTGGATGGGTCTTTGAGCAACCTGGTCTAGTGGAGGGGGTCCCTGCCCATCGCAGGGGGTTTAGAACTAGATGATCTTTAAGGTCCCTTCCTACCCAAACCATACGATGATTCTATAATTCTATGAAATATAGCCCTTCTTTCCTTTGTGTCCCAAGTGCTGCCCACAATTTTCTGCTAGGATAGCCACTCTGAATTCAACAGCATTGTATCAATAAGGAGCCTTCTGACAAGGACTAAGAAGTGTGTTATTCTCTTGTGCTTATTTTTAATGTAATGCTGTGACTCCTATATTGTCCCTCCAGACTCTGACTACTCCCGCAGTCTACAAAGGGCAGCATCAGATAGCTCAGCAGCTTGCTTCCATGCCAAGCTCTGAAGGCCTTGCATATGACAGTATGAAGACAGTCCACAGCAAATATGCTCCTTGTTTTGACTGATAAGGTTTCAGTGCAAGGTACAAGTAGAACAGCTGCAAATAAGCTTATCGAGATGGAAGAAACCACATAGTTGATGGTTTTCATTTTTCCTTATATATTTATCTTCCAGATAAATTCTACTGTAATTATGCATGTGTTACAGCTTCACTGAGCCTATCTTTTCTCCCCATCACCACGTGTGCTATACCCACATACTTTTGAGATTCTTGTCGTAGCACAAAAGAAAATATGTTGGTTTCAATTTCTTCAGCTTTCCCATTTAATTCAATTTTTAGCTATTTTTAAATAGTTGGAGCTATAAACTTTAAACTGTATCTACCTCCAGCCAATATGGATTAATACCACTCTTGTAAAATGCATGTGGTTTTTCAGATGTACTTAGCTAAAAAGGTTTCTTACAAATACAGGGTCTTAAGTATTCAGAACCTTTTGGCTAAACATGGCCTTGAGTTGTGTTATGAAGCAACAACAGCACTAATTGATCGATCTCTTAGCTTTCCTGGGCATGTTATGTGTGCACATGCTTTAGCCTCTACACACCATGATTTGTCACCAGGCTCTGTGCTGTTCCCGTAAAAAAATTGCAGAGACCCAAGTCAGTAAATTGAAATTGTTTGAAACTCTCCTTGGTGACTGCAATCACAGGATTGTGGTTGACATTAAAAATTAACCCTACCAGACCCATACCCTGTGGAGTACCATGCAGTTTTGATGTCCCTTTTGTCCTGTTCATTATTTACATAGAGGTGCTAAGGAGAAAGTTCTCACCTGCCTTCATTATAGAGATGGCACATTAATCTGTCTGCCTCTCCTAACAGCCAATAAGGTCACTGTATTCTAGCTTTCCTATTGTGTATGTGGATAAGATAACACAGAAGATCTTTTGGTGTTAAATCTAACAAAAATGTAATTATGCTAATGGACAGAAGCTTGCAAAATATATTGTTAAATTTACCACTAAGTGTCTCTGTTTACGAAAGGTGGAAGTCAGCACATTACCAGAACAGTTCATTTTTTCTGACAGCCATAGAGATGCTTTTAACATGCAGATATTTGAAGGAAAGATACATTTATAACAGGTTATATCAAGACCATTTCTTATGATGTCCTAGATCCAATGTAGATTGCTTGTGGCTTCCTAAATGGATTATTGAAATGGGATTCAATTATGCTTGAATGTACTAGCCCTCAAAAGTTTCCTACTGGCCCAAATTTAAAGCAGCATCCTTTTTTTTCCAGTAGCTTTCCATCATCAATATCTTCACTTATTGAATCTGAGGAGCAGCTGGATGTTAGAATTAAAACTTCAAAGGGAATCCCATCTCTGTTTTTCAACAGGGGGACAGGGATGTCATCTTTACTGCCATGCCCAGAGAGTTTTAGAAGAAAGACTGTTTCTTTCAAGGTGAAGAAAGATAATCTTTTAATGCAGAACTGCTGTTGACAAAAGCTTCCCTTCCTTCACTTTAATCAATGCAGTTAACCTTCCTACTGATTTAGTTTTGAGTTAATTTATTCAGACTGCATTAATTAGTGCAGATATGAAAAGCATGTATAATATTAAACACTTTCGCATCCTCTTGTTCAGTGTCCTGTTCATGGCAGCAGAGCTTTCTAAGGCTCACCTGCCTAAATACACTGTGAAACATAACAAGGTCCTCTTTGAAATAATGAATCCTAACTTGCAAGAGATTTTTACACTTACAACTGCTGCATTCCCCAAGAGCAATAACTTTAGTTCTTTCCTTGTTGTCATATGGTTTCCTCTTCTGTACTACAACAACTTTGCCTTTCTCCCCTGTAATAAGTCGCTCTCAGTATCTGGAACATCAAAATCTTGCAAGAATCATCAGTGAAACAGAGCCTGATGGATTTTTGCTTAGTATCAGTTAGGGTTAAAGTGACTTAATAAAAGTGTGGACCCTTTTAATGTAATATGCATTATTTTTTAAGTCACACATCACTCAGCAGACTACCATGCAGAGATACTTAACACCAAGTCCAGATATGGAGTTTAGCTACAACAGTTGGGTGCTCTTCCAATACTAAGCAGCCCCAACAAAATGTACTACAAACTACCAAGAAGCTGTACTGTTTTCAGAGACGTAAGTCTGTGTCTTTCTTCATTATTGCATTATCGCATTTAGGTGTATCAACACATCTATGGTAACTGTAACGGTAATTGTGCTATTCTTGTCTTTGCCACTGAATATTCACCTCTTAGTGACATTACTTTTCACCAGTAAAATAGGGATACTATTTACTAGAGATGAGTGAACAACTTGGCAGAAGCAATTCTGAAGAATTTCAACTTCCAAAAATTTGCTTCTGCATTCGGAAGGAATAGATGGCAGAAAAGATTGCTGTTCACAGTAGTTCACTAATTTATTCAACTAAGAATTCTTTGTCAAAAACTGTTTCTATGCAAATATTTGCAATTTTTATGAGGTAGTTAATTGTGTGGGTATGATAGTAGTGTTACCTTCCCTGAATGGTTGACTTATATCATTATCTATGCAAAAAATTCTGAATTTTATTTTACCTTCAAACCTCTTTTACAGCCGTTCACATAATTGTTCATATAAGCTTTTTGTAAACCTCTTCCCCTTCAACATACCAACAATGTCAGTGGGAATGTCATTTTGTCTACAATTCTTGAAAATATCTCCACTTTCTTTTCCTGTTATTTATGCATGAAATGTCTCCTGTGAGGTAATCCTCAAGGTTTATTATCTTTTCCTTCAAATTTCTTCCTGAGATTCATTTTCTCTGTGACACCTGCAAGAAATTGGTAAATCAATCTTAAAAACATGGCGTTAGAAACAGAAGGTGTACTGGTGGCTTCATTTCTTTGCTTAATTTCAGACAATCTGGATTTCTAAGCCTTGTACAAGTTAATTTGTATAATCATATGAGTTTATCATTGTCATTTTCTTACCTTCTGTCGTTTGGCACACTTGCTTCTTTCACTTTGATTCAAAAAATAATTTAAGCATTTGGGGTAAAAACTATACCCACTTGCCTAGTTTTATAGCACCTAATACAAAGATTTTAACCAGTCTTACAGTAGTACTAGTGGATAAGGTGTTCAAAATTTCCTTTGGTTGCTATTTTTGCTTTTTTTCCATTTCTGTATCATGTCTATTATAATGGGATACTGAGTCTGGGTCTCAGTCTTAGAAGTATAGCCAGGGTACCACTGGAAACAAGTACTGTTTCTTCTGAAAATAGATGCAACTTGACTGTATTTTCTGAGTTGGTGTTATCCCATGAAGCTCTTCCTGATGACTTAATAGTAGGGAATGATCCCAGGACTGCAGAATATTGAATCAGAACTTTGTTTCTGGTGGTTGCTGCTGCTGCTGTTATTCAAGGTTTCTTCCAATCTATTAATTATTGGAATGCAGATAGACAGCTACTTCATGTTTGGCAGTTTATTTAAATGCTGAGATGTTTACGAGATCAATGAAGGGAGGGAGAAAAAAAAAAAAACTCTGCATAAGCAAAAAAAAGCATGATTAAAGAAGCAGGGAAGTTAGTGCACCATAGTTCACTTGAATCATTTCTGAGATGCTCTGCTTTAAAGAAAAATCCTCCTTTGGAGAGTATATAGGAAGGCTTGATTTGGCCTGTGATGGATCAATACACTAAGCTTAGATAAGACCTGGAGAGGCAAAGCCTTTGCTACACATTGCCTCTTACATCGAAAGACCATATGGAGGGAATGTCAAGATTGCAGAGTCTAGTCAGAAAATGTCACAGTCAGGATTTCATTTATCCTCCTTGTGGCATTGTGTCTCACTGTAAGAACATTCCTAAATGTCTAATATTTTCATGTTTCTTTTTGGCTCTGTCATCTTCCCAGCCTGTTCTCATTTATCCCCTGGGCAAAAATTCCCATCATTGCTACCTTGGTGCAGTCCAATAGCAAGGACTCCATCACCCTCCCGGCCTTACCTGGTCTGGTCTGGCATCACAGGAGAGTGCAGGAAAGCCAGATCAGCTGGTCTTCCAAAATAATTGTGATAGGTAAGGTTGTGAGTAAAATCCTTCCCAAACCACACTGAGCTGGGCAAAAGTTTGCACCACAGAGGTAATATCTGCAGTAGTTCTAGCTGCTCATATTCATTAACTGTCTACTGAGCAACAAGGAAAGGTGTTTTGTTGCAAAAGTTTGAGCAAAGGTTTTGGCTTACTGCTTGCTGAAGTGTGACAGATGCTGACAGGAATGGCAAAGACAGGACCCTTCATACTCCTCAGTATCTGTTCCCTGCTCCAAATTATAGGAATGCTAAAATTCAGCAAGCAAGAGGAGAAAGAAAAAAATCTTATACAGGAAGAACAATTTACTTTCCCTGAGCACAGGCTCATAAAAAATCCATCTTGATGCCTCATGCCTTGAGCAATGTGAAGGACAGATACAGTTTAAAATATCTTCAAAATAGGGACTTCACCTGGTTCTCAGGATTAGCTGGTAGCATTTAGTTGAATAATCAGTACGAGTCAGATAGCTGTCATGCAAGTCTTTTTCCTAGAAGGTTTATTTAGTACAGTTATGTTTTTGAAAAGGAACTCTTAAAAGAGAAAGTATTAAGGGACCTCAACATGAAGCAAAATTATCATCTCTGATATGATCCATTGTCTTTTTTAATTGTCTGAAAGGCTGGGAGAAGGGGAGGGAAAGGTGAGATCAAATCTACCAAGTTCAAGCATGAAACATGCAGCTAATGATAGAAACAGATCTTCTGACTCTCACCTTCTCTGGCTAAAACCTGGTCCCACTCAGTACTGGAGCATCAGATTGAACAAGAAAAGCAGCCTGGTCAAACGCACTCTAGCTTTTAGCTATAAAGTATTTAAAATCAGTCTGAGGGAGAAGGAGAAGTGATACAATATATAGCGCATTTGCATGGCTTGACACATTCCTATCTATGATATTCAGAATTGCACAGTATTCTGTGGGAGCATCTGGTTGCTTTGTATTTATTTTTTATTATACTTCAATTTAAAAGCTACAGGGTAGTGATACATATACATTCTTGTAAAGCATTTATGGGTAGATTCAAAGCTCAGAAATTTGTGCAAAATTATTTGCATTTCAAAGTGGTAGAGATGGCTGTTTGGGTGAGATCACATTAACTAATAACTTTAACGAGGTGTTTTAATTGCATTGCTGAACTTTGATTGAGGCCCTTGTTGAAATAGAGTATCAGCCAACAGTAACTTGACTCTTGACTTTGGACTTAAGAAACAGAACCAGAGAAAGACAAAAACAGGTAGTTAGTTAATTTTGATTTTTTAATAAAGAATTCCTTGATATATTTCATTTCCCAGAGTGTATCAAAGTGTGATAAATACCCCGGAAAGGTCGGGAAAACAATTTTACATGTTCTCATTTGCATTCAAGCCTATAAAAAACTGCAGTTCATAATTACTTGTTATTTTATTAGAATTTTTGTGCTAACAGGCTATAATTTTAAAGGAGTGCTCCACAGTGCAAGGCATAGTACAATCACAAAACAAAAAGATTACACTTTTATCTTACATGTATGTGTATATGTATACTTGCAAGCATGCACTTTACTTTCTTGTATGTATCACAGTGAAGAAAAGTTGTACAGAGGGATGCAAAGAAGGATAATGAGGTAATCCTGCAGATGTTTAGAGAGAATTCCTATGCTGGCAAAGGATAAAGTATGTAGGTGCTGGTTTTTTAAGCAGGAAAGAAAGATGTCATTTTGAACAGTGACACTGATAGTTCAGCACAGTGCCAATGAGCTGCCAATTAATTAACATCCCACAAGTCTAAAGAAATGTGGGAAATCATTTTTCACTGCAAGAAATCATCTTGCAGTGAAAAATATCTTTTAATGGTATCGTTTCATTCAGATTTTTAAACAGTAGCATTATTGTTTAATGGATGTACAATAGTAAGCAATGGTGATCACACTAACACTTAATTAGGGGTAAATATGTATCCTTTCAAAATGTTCTCACACTGAAGGCCCAAGGGAGGCCCTCCTAGTGATGTTACCTGTCATGTCCTGGAAATACCGCTTCACATTTGTTAAATTCAAACTGGACCATATGTAATACCTGATCAAATTTCACTGTAGGCTTCTACAACCTTGTCCTGCAAAGAGTCAGAAATCCTTAAGTTGCCCATATTTCTTTTGTTAGACCTTCCTACCTTTCGTTCATTATTTGTACCATGAAGTAAGGTTACATTTTTTGCATAATGAAGATAAAGTAATTTTTACACAAAGCAGTTCAAAGCTAAGGGTGTAGTCACAGAGATTGGGTCAATGTAAATTGAAATAATCCATTTAATTTTTGTTTTCTTCTAACCTGTACTTATTGATCCAAGTAATCTTTGTTTTTCTCACTTGTGATTTAATATAATTTATTATTTTTCCTTATTGATGTGTAATTTATTCCAGCTTAAATCTCAGTTCTGAATCTTGCTTGCCTGCAAGTGCATACACACACATATGCACACACCTTTATAGATAAATGCATATCCATTCTTCATCTGTGTGCGCATGCTCTTGCAGAAGGCAGATGTTAATGTTTGAAGTGCTTTATTAACATTACTTTTCTTTATTCCAGGCACAGCCAAAAAACTCTTTTATCACCTTTTGTACTGTCCATCTTCTACCTTATGCTTCTCAGAACTTTTAGTTACTAGGTGGCTTGGATAGCTGCAAAAAGCATTTCATATTTTTGCTACCTAAAATGAACACTGCAAGGGTGCTTGTCTTCCACCGAACCTGTTTACTTTGTGCTTCATTCATTAGGTGAATAAGGTAGGAAATTAATTCCCTGAGAGCTAGAAGTATCAGTATGAAAGCGCTAACCTCACAGACTGACCTCTGAAAGTGATGATCAGAGCACCCGGAAGCCCCTTTGATCTGAATTCATTGCAAACACCTAGCTCTCAGACTGCTATAGATTTCCAATTTTAACTTAGCGCCTAACGAAGTGAAGTTTATCCCTGAAAACCTTTGTGACAGCTGGACGTAACTAGCAACAGTTACTTGCAAGACTACAACTTAAGGGGGAAACTAAATGAATCTCAGCAGGTTGTCCTTCTAGGACAAAGTTGAAATGTGCTTTTATAGGTAGCGTAATAAAGAATAGTCTTCATCCAGGTCCCCAGACTACATCGCAAAACCAGCATGCAATTTTCCTCATATTATTAGTCTCTGCACAGAAGTGTCAAAGTGGAAAGAAGAAGCCACATCAGTCAAGACTGAGATTCTTCCACAGTTATGAGAGGAGAAATATGTGTACCATTCATTGGCAGTCAGTCAAAGAACACAATATATGTGCAGCTCCAAGAGAATTTATTGCTCACCTAATTAAGATTTTAACAGTCAAAGCATAACAGCTGTTTATTACTCAGTCCCGTTACAATAATGTCAATGCTTACAATCCAAACCGCTGTTTCTGTTGAGGATTGTTAATGATACAGTAAGATCTGTAGATCCAAGTATCTGCTCTTTCTCTTGCATGTTGAATCCCCACCCTTCTGATCATCCACAGCCTGAAAGGGCAAACCTCCTCTCTCAGGCAGGATGATTTGGTGAGTTATCACATCCCAAGTTGTTTGCCAGGGGAGTACGGTGTTGTTGCAGCAGAGTTACTTGTGGGAGTTTCTTCTTCATCAGTCTGGGGTTTACTCAATATTATTTTTATGTGCTTCAAACAGCTTATTTGCTAAAATAACTGTCTGATAGGATCTTAAGTTTAGTTATACCATATTTGTTTAAATCTCTGAATCCTTCTCTGTGTATGGGAGGATTTCTTTTATGATACAATCCACATGACTGCGCACAGACAAACAAAACCTGACTCAAACTCAGGTTGAAAACTTCTCAAGCACTAGCCAGATGATTCTCAAAGCCCAAAGGTGCAGATCAGGCAGTGAATGCCTGGCCACTGGGTAATTTTGTCATTATGGGTAGGACCAGCTGGGCAATAGCCATCTGTCCAGACCTGAGAGGAAGTTACAGGCAGGAGTTACTTAAATAATTTTACCAGTACAACTAAAATGAAGCCCAAATTAACCAAGCCGGAAAAAGCCGCACAAGGCCTGAGGCACCTTGTAAGGTTTATTAATATTATGAAGCCTGACTCCCAATACTACCACTTGGCCTCATCAAGTTGACTGTACCACAGGGTTAAGGCACTTCCATAGTCCTTGCTTGCAGTGTCCTTGCTCTGCAAGTGTCTCAGACACACCCTCCTTTGATGAGCACCTACGTTAATCTTTTTTTTTTTCCCTTCTTTTGAAATGGGTTATTGAGTGTCTTCATTTAGTAGCTACCCTTGAAAAAGTCTCTTGCCTTTGGTGACTAAACCTGTAAAGTACAGCCTTTGGAGAAGGGTAGTTAATTTAATAGAGGTTATCTTGTCTTCTACTATCCTCAGTTTTAACCTGAAGGCAGGAATGAATAAATCTCTTACTAACTGTGATTTCCACAGAATCTGTTGCATTTCTTTGGACATTGTGCTGCTTAAACACAGCCAGCTCATCTTATCTCATTTCTCTCTCCCTCAGAGATAGTTTACATGTCT
The DNA here is from genome assembly GCF_000690835.1 of Fulmarus glacialis. NCBI lineage: Eukaryota > Metazoa > Chordata > Aves > Procellariiformes > Procellariidae > Fulmarus > Fulmarus glacialis. The sequence goes on along the minus strand of NW_009226483.1, from coordinate 27,177 downwards.
TGGAAGTACAGAGATGTATTCTGTAAACCCTTCTCAGGTCTTTGGTTCTAAAAATCACATAAAATCTCTCTGTGCAGTAAAAGCAAAGAATCAATTTGTTCTTAATACAAATTCTAATCAGACGTGCACCAGTTCTTCCTTCCTCATCTGAGCCATTGTGTATGTGCATGTGCGAACAAGTTCCATCTATTTATAGCTGTAATGTATGCAATAGATGTTAAAAGGAATCTTTTCATTGTCAAGGAGCTCCTTTTCTTGAGGATAATACATCATTAAGGTTTGCCTTAAAACACTGACGTGAATAGGAAAGGCAAAAGCCTAGTTTCATATCACCTCACAGAGGCCCAATACTGTAAACTTACCACAAACATGATTAGCCCTATTTGCAGAGTGTATGGTGTTTATCTCTGCATTAGTTACAGCACTGTCTTGAGGAGATCCACTGGGAGTCAGAAGAGAATGAAACCTAACCTCCTTTACTGTTTGCAGTAGAAAAAGTTGTTTTGTCTCCTCTGATGTCTGGAGGGGAAATGTTGGATAAACAGATCCTTCAACAAGGAAAATCTGTTTTTTTGTTGCTCTTGCCATTCACCATAGGTTTTATTGTTTGTTTCAAATGAAAACACATCTGCCTTCTTTGAAATGGTGCTGTAAAATTGGCCGAAAACTCCTTTTGCTGCAGACTTAACTTGTCCCTTTTTCCATCTTCATCCCCACAGGCCCGTGACGGAGGGTTAGACCGGATCAGTGGAGTCATGCGTCACACAGCTGTATCATGCTGGCAGCCGTTCCTGGGTCTGGCTGTGCTGCTAGTCTTCATGGGCCCCACCATAGGCTGCCCGGCCCGCTGTGAATGCTCAGCACAGAACAAGTCCGTCAGCTGTCACCGAAGGCGTCTGATGTCCATCCCAGAGGGCATTCCCATTGAGACCAAAATCTTGTAAGAGCGTCAACCCTGAGGAGTTCACATCATACCCTTTGCTGGAGGAGATCGACCTCAGTGACAATATAGTCGCCAATGTGGAGCCTGGAGCCTTTAACAACCTCTTCAACTTGCGCTCCCTGAGGCTGAAAGGAAACCGTCTGAAGCTGGTTCCCCTTGGGGTGTTCACTGGGTTGTCAAACTTAACAAAGCTTGATATAAGTGAAAACAAGATTGTCATTTTGCTGGACTACATGTTCCAAGATCTGCATAACCTAAAATCCCTGGAAGTTGGGGACAATGATTTGGTTTATATATCACACAGGGCCTTTAGCGGACTGCTTGGCCTGGAGCAGCTCACCCTGGAGAGATGCAACCTCACAGCTGTACCAACAGAAGCTCTTTCTCACCTCCACAACCTCATCAGTCTGCATCTGAAACAGCTCAACATTAACGCTTTGCCTGCATATGCCTTTAAAAGACTGTTTCGCCTGAAAGACCTAGAGATAGATGCCTGGCCTCTCCTGGACATGCTGCCTGCCAACAGTCTGTATGGCCTCAACCTTACTTCTCTCTCCATCACCAACACCAACCTGTCTGCAGTACCTTACTCTGCTTTTAAACATCTGGTTTACCTGACACATCTAAACCTCTCTTACAACCCCATCAGCACCATTGAAGCAGGCATGCTTTCAGATTTAGTGCGCCTGCAGGAACTCCACATGGTGGGGGCCCAGCTACGTACCATTGAACCACACGCTTTCCAAGGGCTCCAATTCTTACGCGTGCTTAATGTGTCCCAAAACCTGCTAGAAACCCTAGAAGAGAATGTATTCCATTCCCCCAAAAGCCTTGAGGTCCTCTGCATTAACAACAATCCTCTGGCCTGTGACTGCCGTCTTCTTTGGATTTTACAGAGGCAACCCACTTTGCAGTTTGGAGGCCAGCCACCAATGTGTGCTGGCCCAGACAGTGTCAAAGAGAGGTCATTCAAAGACTTTCACAGCACAGCTCTTTCCTTTTACTTCACCTGTAAGAAGCCCAAGATACAAGACAAGAAGTTGCAATACCTGGTAGTGGAGGAAGGGCAGACGGTGCAGTTGGTGTGCAATGCTGACGGGGACCCGCAGCCTACCATATCCTGGGTTACCCCACGCCGGAGGCTGATCACAACTAAATCAAACGGAAGAGCCACAGTGCTGGGAGATGGCACCCTGGAGATCCGGTTTGCTCAAGACCAGGACACTGGGATCTATGTTTGTATTGCAAGTAACGCAGCTGGGAACGACACTTACTCGGCCTCCCTTACGGTAAAGGGGTTTACTTCAGACCGTTTCCTTTACGCCAACAGGACCCCTATGTATATGACAGACTCCAACGACACAAGTTCCAATGGAACTAATGCGAACACCTTCTCTCTGGACCTTAAGACAATATTGGTGTCCACAGCTATGGGCTGTTTCACATTCCTTGGAGTGGTTTTATTTTGTTTCCTCCTTCTTTTTGTGTGGAGCCGAGGGAAAGGCAAACACAAAACCAGCATTGACCTTGAATATGTCCCTCGCAAAAACAATGGTGCTGTGGTTGAAGGGGAGGTTGCTGGACCACGAAGGTTCAATATGAAAATGATTTGATGGTATTCTGCTAGCAGTGCTTTTTCTGTGGCATTAAAACCAATTAAACCAGCCTGGCATGTGGAATTGCTAGGCAGAAGCAGCTTAATGCAGCTGTCACTGTATCAAAAGGTTACATGGAAATGGAAAGACTATTTGTGGTTATACAGCAGAGCCTCCAGACCTTGAGGCAGATATGTCAGGGCCTTTCATAGAACTGGTAAATTGTACTAACTGTTTGCATTGCAAATATTGGCATTCTGGGGATATCAGCAATGAACTGCTGGCTCATGCTCATGGACAATTGTTCAACATTTTCTATCACTACAAAAAGAAAAAAAAAAAAAGCCTACAGTGTAGGATTTACATACCTAAAGAAAAAGACACATTTGTCTAAGTCATACTCTACAGTGAAATTTGTATCTATAGATCTCATTTGGTAAAACCTTGCATCATCCCTTCTAGTTGGTTCAACACCACAAAAAATTGGTAGTTTTTTTTAATCTACATCTATACTGTGTACATTTTAAAGCAATACAAATGAGAGGTTGTGCTTTTAGATATCCACCAATACTGACCCAAGTGTGATGTCACCCTCCTTTTAACTACCATCTAACCCAAATTAGACTCTTGTAGTTACCAATTAGAAATAACATAAGATATTTTTCTCCTCATGTAGAAGGCCAGAGATGAATAGTTGAGAGCAAAAACGCTCAGCTCTGTTGATCTTCTCTTCATATAAATATAAGGCATGTGCCTAGTTTTGATACAGAATGGAATATTTTTTATAACTGTGATATCACACTGGACCAGTTTACTGTAACATAGCCCTGGACCTCACCCAGGGAAGGCAACCCACTAGACATTGCTGGCATAGAGGAGTTGAGTTCTACCTTGAAAAGAGAGAGCTGTTTTTGTTAGCCCTGATTTTAATTTCAAAGCTACTGTTAAAATGTTAATGTGTACTGGGCAAAAAGAAAGAACGTAATACATTCTGCATACTCCTTGGGAAATATGGTCATCTTGCTATTTATATGAGTGAATTAAAACATACAAAAGCTCTGCTACTAGGAATGAACTCTTCTCCAATGCCAAGTAAACTACGGTTGTCCATGCATAATATGGGGATTATAATACTAAAGTAATGTTTAAAACATGACAGCCTCAAAAAGGCTAACATACTGCCAGATATAATGAACCTCTAGCCACTGTCATTCTCATCTTGTATATTTGTAGATAACACATAAAAGCAAAGCTAATTTCCAAGAACAGATTACTTAGCTATTCTTGATGCCATTTTAATAACTATGTGGTTATGTTTCTTTCAGGGGCAGTATCTTAGAGCAAGAGGGGCAAGTTTTTCCAAGTTTTAGGAAGCTATTTTAATGGAGAGAAGACAGAAGTGGAACGTTAGTTCAGTACAAGTAATCTTTTTTGTTTTATGCCTCTAAACAAATCCTCAGAAGGCTCAGATCTGAAACTTTATTCTTCTTTATCGTTGATACCACTGCTCTTATTTTGAAATTCTCAGCAATGAGAAGATACAGAGTTGTTCAACCACCTCTCAGTTTTCCAGCAATTATGAGCCATAGGTTTGTTGCTAAGTGGTTGAGAACAAATACAATTTGTAAATGATTGGCATAACCTGAAGTAAGGATAATAATGACTATGTACATGTTTAGCCAAAATGAATATGAAAATATTATAAGCCAGAACATTCAGATTAACGTGATTTAAGAGCCTGTGTCCAATCTTAAAATTAGATTTCAGCACTTTGAAACCAAAGTCAGGCTGACCTATAATGGGATCCAGGTGCTTCTAAAATTAGTATCCACATTCTTTGGCAGAAATTTTCTAAGCAGGATAAAAATGTCCCACTCCTATCAAGGGAAATGTGCCAAAAGTTGTAAAATCCAGCTGCACTCCCCAGGTATACCCCTAACACAGCTGTAGGACTCGAGGCTAGGCAGTTTTGAGAATCTCTTTTCTTAGTGATTGATTTTTTGTTGTATCATTGCTCCGTTTTAGGTCACCAAACTAAGGAGGATGCAAGGGTTGTTAGAATTTTTTTCACTTTTGTTGGTTTTGAGTTTAGAGTTGGGTTTTCTTGCCTCCTTTTTTTTAAGCTCTGAACTAGATAGTTGGAGATTTATGGAGATGCTTGAGACTAATCCTCTTTGTTCTATGACAGTTTATAGAACATTAATAAAATGGAATAACCCCTGACTAAATTCTAACACCAGGGAAATTATTTTTGCTGATATAATAACCACCGCACTGAAGTCCAAAACTCTACTGTACCTTAATGTGGGCAGTTAAAGAAACAAATGGGGATAAAACAAAGTGTTTCTGAACTGCCCATTGAAGACATTTGCATGTGCCTTTCCCTTGTAATTGTCATTTTTTCAGCTAGTAATCATTTGCCCCTGCAGTCATTTTCATGTTAAATGTTAAAATCAATGTTAGAAGCAAAAATTCTCCTAAATTCTAGACAGTTGCAGCTGATTGCTTCACATTAAATGACACAATTAAAAAAAAAAAAATTCTCAAAAAAAAACCCTAGAAAAAAATGTGCTTTTAGGATTAATTATGAATTGCTGAATTCCCCTATTCCCTGAGAATGACTCTAAAAAGTGATTGCATTGTTAGTGCACTGCAAGGATTTCTGAGCAGTAATGTGCTTAGTTACCTACGTGAGATGTGTGCTGGTGATGAAAATCACTGCTTGCTCTTGCTGAGCACCACCTTGCAGAGCTGTCAGCGTTTTGTGTATCGCCTTGAGTTCAGTCAGTATTCGGTTTTTAAGAATCAGTGTTTGCTCCCTGCCTCTAGCAATGTTCTACTTTTTGCAGCCTACTTATTTCACTATGGACTTGGCAAGGCATATGGCATCTCTTAACAGAAGTGAGAACAGCAAGACTCAGAGACAAGCTTTTATCTTGCTCCACATAGTCTTCTTTATATGTATTCATGGGACACACGCTCGCTGTGGCTGTTTTGGGTGAATAAGGAATACAGTGTCAGGGTCAGACCTAGACAGGCACCTTTTTGGCAATTCTTTTAAGAACAGAGTAGCTGAATGCCTACCCTGCCTCTTGAAGGAGTCACTTCTCCTTCTCTCCTAGAGATCAAGGAGACACCACAGTTTATCTTGCTGCAGAGGAGAAAAAGGGCTGGGCTGTGAGGAGGCATCTGACCCACATGGCTCACCGACCATATATTCAGAAACAGGTGGACAGTGCATACCCGCCACTAAAAGAGGGAATGAAGGTTTTTCCCCTACCTCTGACTTGTATGCTGGCTGCTCCCCACACTGGCTCAAGGCCATGCCTGAACTTACTTGGCAGTCAGTGCAACAAGACTCTGAGGAGCTGCAATAGTTCTGCAGAAAAGGAGAAAACTGAAAATGTCAAAACCAGCAGAGTGACTTGAGAAAGCAGGTACCACAGTATCATTGTCAATAATTCCTGTAAGAGCAGTGCTGAGCCTCCCAGAAATATGTTTTGAAGTCCACTTCCACAGACCGGTAGTCCTCTTTCATAATGGACGGACGTACAAGTGTAAGCACTCCCACAAGTGAGTTAAAGAGGACACTGCAGGAGAGTATTAAGAGAAGAGTTTGCAATGATATAAGGATGGATTAAGACCAAGCAGTGCCCCACCTCAGCCTTATTTTTAGGTTTTGAGCTGGTTCTCTTTTTTTCTCCCTTCTTTCTTTCTTACTAACTTGGCAGCATTCTTTTCAGAAAGGCTTTGTCCACACATCAGCTCAGTTAGATTCAGACTGGGAGACTGCTTTTCCTCCTTCTGTTCCCCCCTCCCTCACTATTCACACATGCTTCCAGTGCCAACAAGATACAATTGAAATCAGGAGACTCTGAGCTCCTAGAGAACTGTTGATACAAGCTGATGTCACTAGGTATTTTTTTTAACTAAACTTTTTTTTTAATTAAGTTGACGTCATTGTCACAGTGCTATTCAAGGTTTCCTTCATTTACATGAATGGTAGCTATCTTTTTTCCCTTATTTCTTGCGTCATGGTGTTGCATCACCTATAATGGTAACAATTATACCACCGTAAAGTAAATTAAGAAAGAAAGCCACATTACACCCTCAGCACCACAAATTGTAGTTAAGGCATGTGAGACACAGTACGAAGTCAGTGTTAATATTTAATGGAAAGTCTTATCTAAACCTTGTGATAGAAGAAAAAAATGGTGTGGAGGAACTTTGGAATGTAGGCCATGTTGTGACTGAATAACATCAAAGATACGTAGAAATAGACTTTCCTAGACCATGCCTAGATATCTGTTTTAGATATTGGACTTTTCCCCAAAAAATTTCAGGATGTGTGAATGCCAGAAGCCCACATTTAACTCATAAAAAGACAAAACATTGGCTGAAAATCCAGCTGCTTGCTTCTGGCTGCCCAAGGACAACAGCAGCTTCTAGCAAAGACAGCCAAGAAACTGCGGTCATATAGTTATTTTGCCTCATCCACTACTGCATCCTGTGAAAAAAGGGTCCATTAGCCAGTAATACAATGGACAATCCTTACCCATTTTTCTTGAAAGAGGGTAAGATTTGTGTAAATAAGCTACAGTCTGTTCCACCTCCATCCCCAGCAGAAACATCCAGCAAGAAGTGAGGAAGGGGAAGCCTATTCTGGCCGGTTTGCTAATTATCTTTTTCTCCTGAGCAATCCCAGTCTACCTGGGGCTAGCATGACAAGTGCTCTGTCCATTCCCATCCTCTCAGCTCACAATGTGGCTTGACATGGCTGTCGCTCCTCCTTGAACTGTAACTCTGGTCTTCTCAAATAAAAGAACCAGCACAGCAGCAGTATCTTAGAAATCGCAGTCTGCTGCAGCTGATCTGTAGTTTTGCCATAAGACAACATGTGGGAAAACACTGTATACATGCTTTCTGACCTCGTTTCAGTATCCTAGGTGATTGCTCTTTGTGCTAAGAAGAATTGGGAAAGAAGAACTAAAAAAACTTTCAACCAGTAATTTTAAAAGTTAATTGCACCTGGAGGAGTTAAAGGAACATCTTTGGAAAAGGCAAAGGGCCTGATTGCTGGAGAATCACTGAAACAATGAATGAGAATTTTTCAAGTTAGCTAAACAATTTGGATGCCCTATTCCTATCACCTGTAATAAGAATTACAAACTCAATTTCCCTTGGCAGCTTAGAGGAATCACAGCTACTTCGTTCAGAGATACATGCTTCCTTTGTCTGTCTCCTAGCTCTGCCCTCTTCCCTTCTCAGTTTCAAATGACTGAGATGCCAAATGAAGATCTCTGGATTTGGTTTAGTTTCACTGCATGTTCACACTGCTTTTGGAATCTAGATCTCAAAGCAGGATCTTAAACCCTCTTCAAGCCAAAACTACAAATAAAAAGGAAGAAGAACTCTGAGTAAAACTCCTCCTGTAAATGAAATAAACTTCTGTGAGGTTCTTGCTACTGAGATATGCCAAAAGCAATCTTCAGGTTGAGTGAGTCTGAGTCTTTTTTTTTTTTTTTTACTAGAAGCAGGTGGTTGGATATAATGCCAGCTGGAAATAAAAATCTGTATTTATAGCCTCAGCAGAATAAGGAAAGAGCTAACATAGTCAAGAAAATGTTTCATGTTATTTCAACTTAAACTTAAGGATACTTTATCCTTCATATTCAAATAGCTCATAGAAGAGTACAAAAGAGCAGATTTTCACCTCATAATTTGCTTAGTTGTATTTATTCAAACCGGTACCAAAATTGTCATGAAGCAGAAGTCTTGAAGCAAGAGACTGAAAACAGATTTTCTACTCTAGTCAGGCAATATAAATCAGGAGAATTCTCTTGACACCATTCTTTTACTCCTTGGTTACACCAGAAATTTGGTAAAGGAAGCTAGGTTTTTTGCTTTCTTCTAAGTGGGCTATAAATGGAAAATAAACAGAACTTATGTTTCAATTATTTCTTACCTTGTGGCATACCTTCTATTCTGGATTGCTTTAATATTTACAACTGCTAAATGAGCTGACGAATATGAAAATGTAGATTCTGGGAAGAAAAGAAAAAAAGGCAAAAGAAAAAGAAAATCTGCATACCTTAAACAAGTCTGCCTATTTCTGTGTGGTATTTGCACAGATAATGTTGTGCAAATTATCTCCTCACACGTAAGCCAAGAACAATGGCTTGAAATTTCAAGGCAGGTGTGAAGATGGTTGTCAACTTGTAACCACATTAATAATTTTGATCTTTCAGGAAACAAAATATTATTGCTTCTTAAAGAATTCATTTATGCCATTTTGATACCTAAAAGCAAATGATACTTTGGCTTAATTACACTGGGCACTGTATAAGTAGGAAGTAAAAGACAACCCTGATCTGGTGAGCCATATAGTAGGAAGCTGGCTTCTGGGCAAGTATACATGATAGCAAGTCTCTCATTGTTTGAGGAGCAAATGCCATAGTGCATATATATTAAATTATCATCACACTTACTGAAATCTATTTGCAAGCACATGTAGTTCATATGTATATGTTTGTGTGTGCAAAAAAAAGAGTTATATTTGTTTTGTTCTTTTCTTACTTCAAGTATTAAATGTATATTGTTTTTAAAAGGTGACAAGGTTAACCAGAAAAAAATGTGTTGTAATTTATTTTAATATATATGATCATGAGTATGAATGGGAAATGAAACAGCCTTGCTGTTATGATCCATGAAGCACATGACAAGTCGGGTTTGTCCATAAGTTCACTTCATGTTTGAGCAAAATATGCTAATACAATGGAAAAAAAAAAAAGGCAAAAAAAAAAGCTTTGTTTGTCAAGACAGTTGTCCTGAATGTCATTTTTAAAGTTACTTTAGGGCTTATGTCATGATGTGTATCATACTTATCCAAAATGAAACCCAAATAAATAATTCCATGGAGTGGCAAAATTTACTGGCAAAAGTGAAGAAAATTTACATTGCTTCCCTATTGTAGCTGATCATTTGTTTTTCAAGGGGTGGTGGAGGAAACTAAGATGAGACACAGTTTTCTCAGCACCAGACCCAAGGTCCTTAGTGGCGACTTTTCACAACAGGTAACCTGCTCAGTCCCACCACTCTTCAACTGAGAATATAAACAATTACAGTCAGAAAGAGAAGAGTCTAGCAGGTATTTTTCACCTACTCACTTTCACTCCTCCTTCGTTGCATGGAGCCCTCAGACACAGAGAAATACCTAAGTCACATTCAGATGTGTTTTGGGATTTATTTTCCATGCAAAGTATCAGTCAGCCTGTTCCTTCACTTTCACTTGCACAGTATGTACAGGTAATTGATGGGGATACCAATCAGGCTAATGCTGGAAGAAAAAAGCCTGCCTCACAGCATCCTGGAGAGAACAGCGGAAGGATAGATTTCACCAGCTGTGTGCCACTTGGAAGGCAACCAATACTGAGAAGTTGCATCTGAAACATGGTTTCTAAGGAAATCACCAGTATTCAAATTCCACTGTATTTGCACCAGAAAAATTAAGTGGTGGAAAGTAGATTCTATTGAGCTTGAAAGCTATTCCAAACCCCTGAGGCTTGCCACGACCCACCAAATCTATGGCAGAGATCAGCTTTGAAGATGGACACAGGCCATAACCTAAACTATTGCTACTCCCATTCTCCCACAGCTAGGTACTTTCACGAACAGAGAATTTTGCTTATGCTTTCTGGGATCATCAGAAATAAGATTTATCACCCAGGAACCCATTATCCTCTAAACCAGGGTCCTATTCACTAGAAGGGGAAAACAGAGTTGTTATTGCTACCTCAGGAAAGGAAGAAGCAGGTTAAAATCCTGCTGGATTGCTGGGAGCAGAGGCAGACAGGGGCTGAATCTGAGCTCTCCTGTGCCTCGTGAAATCTATCTTATCCTTCTGCATTTGCATTTGACACCTCCAAAAGGTTTTGGCTGACTTGCACCACTATACCCTCCTCTGCAGAAGAATGTCAAATGCAATGAATCTGTGGGCTAAATTTAACTATAGATTATGTTAAGAATCTGCTTTATTTTCATGTTCTTTTATTTTCCTTTAATTTGGTACTCTGATTGACAGTCTGCAGTGTACTGCAGTACTGCCTTCAGTACGACATGAAAAAAGTGCCATTGCTCCTACCACTGCATTGAGAACATTGAATTTGCAAAGAACATTGAGTTTGTTTCCTCGAAAGGTTCTTCCACCCCAAGCTTTAGATTTCTTTCATGCAATTCAAGTTACTTTTTTGGACTACCTGACACTATCTCAAGAGGTGGAACCTGTTCCTATATCACAGGACCTAATGTGTAATTTCCAGTTCTTACAGTAGAAGAAACTACTAGTTTCCTCCATGATAACTGAGTAGAGAAAAACACTATCACATCAAGCAATCACTGACAAATTCATTAAAATAATCCACATTAAGGCCAGGGTCTAAACAGGAAAAAATTTTGCTCTCCAGAGCTATTCTTTTCATTAAAAAATTGTAGTATCTATAGATAACTCTTAACAGACAAACACCACTTCAGCTTTTAAAAAAATCCAGAATTTTCTAGAGCACAGTCACTTTCATAAATTTTTGAGAATATTTATACTTTTACAGATCCACTATAGAAGATTTGTCTCACATATAACAGCCCTGTATTGGATACCACACTAACCTTTAAATAAACAAATCTTGGTGTTCAAAGTTTATTTTAAGAAATGGCTGGGTTTAATGTTTTTGTATTTGAAAAAGACAGTGGGAAATGGGAAATCACACTATTTGCCAATTAATAAACTCGGTTCACAGAGACTGAGTTATTCTCACATGGGGGAATGCTCCCAGTGAATTTTCTGCATCATAAAATCTTCCCACATACAGCTGTAGATGACACGCTATAAAAAAGGGCTTTATTCATCTCCTCTACTACCTGGACTCGGGGAGAGGCTGGTAATTCATGCTGGGAAAGCATGAATAAATCTGAAACTACAGGCTTAAGAAACACAGAGTTATTGCAAAGGACCTGACCTTGCTGTCAACAGATGCAGCAACAGGCTGGGGGATTTGGTCTAAATTTCTTCTTTCCTAGATATAGGAGATTCCCCATGGAAAGCCTTATTTTGCCTCTGTTCTTGGAAGGATAAGTTTCAACGTTAGTAATCAAGGGGAAACATAATGCAGTAAGAAGTTAGTAAAATACAGTTTTGGATAGTAGAGAAGAAAAGAAATTAAAACTTGCATAAAAAATTATATGACACTGGTACTTAGCACCTTGCCTAAGTCACTTTGAAATTATTTGGGTTTGCAGGAGCTGGTTTATTAATTAATAGCTAGGGGACACATTCAGCTAGTTAAAGCTGTAATTACCAGCTGGGCGATCTTATTTACCTCATCAGTCCCTAAGTGGAAGTTATATTTTTCTGAGCTATTTTCCAATAACTTTGCTATTTATATAAGTCAAAAGCACAAGTGATGGAGAGCACACTTATTTTATTATAGGAAGACAATGATAATAAATTTAATCTATTACTTTTGCTACGAGAGCTCTTTGCTGTATGTACAAAGACTAATAGATTATATCCATTATGTAAAGTATTACTATCACTCAAACCAAACAATGTGTCGTTTTAAAAAGCCACCAACCTTTGGTGCATCTGTGCAGTGCATCAGTTCTAATGCACTGCAGATAATACTTTGCTTTTACATAGAATAGGCATGCCATGCAAAGGGTTTAAAGACAATACAGACCTCTGACTTATACAAAGTTTGCATTTTAATGGGCCTTATGGACTCTTGTGTTGGCTTCGCGAGTTTGGCAGGGTGTCACATTTTCCTAAAGTATATCAGATCAGCATTGCCTGACTTGGGGAAGGCATAGCTGTCAGCTAGTAAAACAAGCAAAAGGCTGGAACTCAGGATTTCTGAGCTGTAATCAAAACCCCTGGCGTCTAACTCTCTGGAGAATACTATAACAATATTTACCTTTCAAAAGGAAGATTCTGCCATTTCCCTAAGGATTATAAAGCCAAGGAGTTATGGTTCAGCCATTCCTGTGTGAGGAATGATAATTTTGTATGTAGGTTGGTATGTGGTAATAGGCATTGTTATCAGGCAAAGAAAACCTTTTTTTAAGAAATGCAACCCCTGCTGCCCAAAGTGCTCCAGAAGATGGTGTCAATGTGGTGACAGCAGTGGTCTGCCCTGTAGTCAGCATTTCCAACAGCTGTAGAATAGATGGTCTTGCAGAGCAGTGGCAGTATATGAAAGAAAATTGTCATGAAAGATGCACACCAACTAGACTCTGTCTTTTTTGCAATTCAGTGGTATATTGCATGAAAGGACCTCTTAATGCGTCATTTAATTAGTGGTTTTGCAATGCTTGAAAAACGTGATTCATCTCCTAAAGTATCTATGAAGATTTGTCACTTTGCCTTTGATTATAGATGAGAGATGCCGAAATGAATGCAAACCACACATCAATTGTCAGGTTGTCGAGCACTCAGTGTCACACCAAGCACTCAACTACTACTACAAAAACATTTCCATTTGGTCCTTCTACAAGACTACCAAAAATAGGTCCCGTAGTTTCTCTACTCTCTAATCAAAGTTTATTGAAAGAAAGCTAGCATTCCCACAGTTCTCCAACTCTTTAACAGATAAAGTAACAAATATCCACTTTTCAGATTTCTGCTGCCAATGTTTATCATAGGGAATTTGTCTTGACACTCTCTTTACTCTACTTGCCACAATGCTGAATCATGGCCAACCTCATCTTCATCTTTTAATCGAGATTGTTTTGCTTATACATGAGTCAAACACTTAGAACTGCCCCATTCCCAGCTTCTGCTTTAGCACTGAATCCAGAAGAATTTGCTGTGAATGTCAGTGAAGCACATTTGATAGTTAATGGCCAGTTACTGCCTCACATCCAGCAGTTACTGGGAACGATTTCTGAGGTACGGGCCTATCTGGCGCAATTAAAAATAACAACTGGTCTTTGGGAACGAGATTAACCAGCGTATGTCCATTTTGCCATTCAAGACCACCATCAACTCAAGACACTGGAAGGTGTATGTTCAAGTCAATGAGAACGGAAGGGAGTACTTGCTGAATGTGCATGCCATCTTAGAGAACGGCACACAAAAAGGCATGTGAGAGATCAATTTGTCCTGTAAGACTTATCATACTGAAGCAGAAACCCAAATCACTGCAAACAGGAGGAGCGTATGTGTTAAAAAACCCACAAGAATTTTGTTCTGGTAGGCTTTATGGTGTAAGAATGAAAAGTCAGAAAGATGGATAAGAGACATACTTGTTGATGGAAACATTATTTTCTCAGTGTGATAAAATGCTCCCTCCAGATCCTGTCTTAACACAAGGATTCTCCTCTCTCCTTGTTCAAAAAGGAAAGCTACAAACCACCTCATTTTGTTACAAATACTTTCTTAAAATGCAGTCTGTTCTGATCAAAAGATCAACCCTTCCTGGATTTTCAAGAGCTATTGTAATTGTTTTTCATAGAAATTGATTTTAATTGTAACTCTGTTCTGCTACAGCCCTATTGTCTGTGTCCTTCCGAATTGTCAGTTACTTAAATGAAGAAATAAAAGCTCGAAAGCACATTGTTGTAATTGATTTCTATGTTTCAATTGTCTTATCAGAGATAAGATTATAAATTTCATCTGTTGAGGTACAAAAATAAAATACTTTCCTTTAAAAAAAAAAAAAGAAGAAGAAATAAAGATAAAAATCCATTACCTGTTTCACTTGTATTTTTTAAGGCAAAAGTTTGAGGCTGTCATTCCAGTCCTCTGCTATAGTTTTGGAAATATGCATAGCATTCCAGTGAGCATATTGATTAAAAAGAAAAAAAGTTTCTTAATATTTTAATGAGGTTGCATTTCCTGCACATATAAATCCAGTGTCCCCCAACTAGGATAGCACTTGCCATGTCAGCATCATCTCCCATCATGCCCTTTCCCCACACTTTCCAACCAGTGTTTGACTGGTAAGTTCAGCATGTGGTGTCCCCATCCAGTCCCAGGACCATCGAGTGTAAGGATTTGTCCCAGTGCCTTGTCCCCAGGCAAGCATGGGGAGATGGGATTGGGTGCTGAGGAGCTGCTGATCCAGGGGCCTTTAACTGGTTCCTGCCACGCTGCCAGCCCTTTCCCCCTGTCCAACCCCTCCTTTGCTGGTCACCATTGCCAAAGAGGAGGCACATCCACTGCCTCGGAGGGAAACAACTTTTCTCTGCTTTGGGGATGGGTGTGCCCTCAGCCGGCAGTCAGTCCCTTTCTGTCCAGGTACTGACACTTCTGCTCTGCTCTGGCTTCTCTCTGATGTCTGGCTTTAGCCATGGCAACCAACCTATGGGGAGGGCAACTAGTAGGACATGGACAACAGGCAGGAGCACCTGAGGCAGAGACAAGCCTTGGGACAACTGTATTTGGCAGCTACAGACTGATTCCTAATAGCAGAATCCCTTACCAAGAGGAAGAACGTGCCAGAGTGACCTAATGGGGCTCTGGGACAACACAGCCATATCGTTGGTGACTAGTGTAAAGCACCAATACTGAGCAGAAGACAAAAAACTAGGGGAGGGAGTGGAAAGGGGTATTGCGGGAGGCCCAAGAGGAGTGTGCAGAGACACGAGCGCTGGTGCGGCCAGAGCACTGCCAGGGCGAGCACTGCTGGCATGCCCCATTGCAATGGACCCAAGCAATGAATGGTGACTGCGCCGCGCTCGGTAGTCATCCCCAGGCACCAGCAGAGTCTGGCCCAGCCTGACTCGTGCCTGGGTC